>NC_134282.1:49357755-49657755 GCF_949628215.1 Phalacrocorax aristotelis
AGGGACCTCCAGAGGTCACCTAGTGCATCCCTCTGCCCAAAGGAACAATCAACTATATTTGTGTCATTCCTGACACATTCTTGTCCACCCATTCTTAAAGACCTCCAGCGATGGAGACTCCACAACCTCTCCAGGAAATTTATTCTGTTGCTTTACTATTCTTACTGTAAGAATGCTTTTCTGATGTAAATTAAATCTACAGCAGTATACCATGGTATCATTCCTCCATATTCTTTCCTCTTTACAGTTGGCTTGAATGTGTTTGAAGATGCTTTCCTTAGACAAGAGTTTCTTCCAGTGATTTCTCATTTCTAAGAAGCTTTTGTTGCTTTTTACTCAACATTATTTATATCGCCTCATGACACAGCCATACCTACTTACTAAAGTAATTTTTTTCTTTCCTTGGGTCACAGTATGCAGAACAATTTGCTTTCAGAATCAGATTACTGCATTAAATGAGCTATTAGTCTCTTCTAGACCTTCCACTAGCTGACAGCATTCAGTGGTGATTAGTCCTATCTGGCCAGTAACAGCAGGATCCTACTCAGGCCTCAGAAGGAAAAGAAAATGCTCAGAAGTGTAAACTGCACATTAGGACACTCTGAATGTGTGACCTAAAACGTTGCTTCCACCTCTATGTATGCAACTAGCAAGATCAGCTGGAGTTAATGTATATATGAGCATAACAGAGTTATCCACAAGACAAGGACAACCCAACAGCAAGCACATAATGGAGGAACAGTGCTTGTGAGACAGCCTTCGTGGCAGAGCAGCCTTTCCAGTATGTAAAATTACATGTACTCTAACGTCTTTATCTGACCTTCACCGGGGCTGTGGATGGGGCTTGCGACCCTGCAGAAATAGCAGTGAACATGAAGCGAAGGACAAATTCCGTTCCCTCCCCTGCCCCAAGGTTGCCCCAGCAGATGCTGGGAGGGGTATGATCTCCCAGGTGGGTACTGAGCTAACACAGCTGTGCTGCTCTGTGGACTAGAGCTTGCTTGGACTTTTCTCCTGATTATTGCGATGCCTGGACATATCCCTTCTGTCCTTGTGACCCAGCACAGGACTGTATAAAGCACCTGGACAGCAGCTACCCTACTATGGTGCATGCAGCTACCTGAGTATCTGAAGGCACTGTTGAGACTGTAAAATATCTATGGGAAAAGCAGGAAGAAGATTGCAGAGAGATCCAAGGCAGAGTTTCTTAATATATCACTATTATTGTCTGCCAAAGCTGGGGCGTCTCTTTTCAAGCCCGGAGATATGATTTGTTACCTCTCCAAGAAAAAAAAAAAAAAAAATTACGAGAATTGCAGTAGACAAATGTAATACCAAACTTTAAAACAGTGTAAAAAAAATCCCAACAACAATAATAATAATAATGGTCAATCATAAACTGATATAGTACCGGCTTTCCCTCCCTTTTCGCCACCTTACAGGATATCCCGTCTAGCAGCAGGAACAAAACGTGGAAATGAATCAGTCAACAGAGCATTTTCTCCCATTAAAGCTGTTGGCAATTTTGACCCGTGCAGGGGAAGTTGCACATTAAGATGGATATTCCTAATCTGTAGGGACAACTGTCCTCACTGTGGGATGTAGCCTTTTTTTTTTTCTCTCTCTCTCTTTTTTTTTTTTTTGCCAAAGGATGTCATAGGTGAATGCATTTCTGCTGTGCACAGTGCGAACACACACACAGCAGAAAGGCCTGAAAATTGTTAACCCCTTCTTATTTTAGCTGCCTATGCTCTTTTTCTTTCTCTTTCTCTTTCCCTGTTTTTTCATTCAGCTTGCAAGAATCTACTACTTCTCTGGCCTACTGCTATTTACCTTAATAATGCTCAGTAAATCTATTATTTTCCAGCCTTGGGAAACTTTGGCTTTTATTTTCTCTTATAATCCTATAGCTGATACTGAGCGACAGCAGAAGAATATTAAGGCACTGGAAGAGATTCACTTTCCTTATTATCATTCACAGGTCTTCCACATTTGCAAGGTAGGAGAAAGTGAATTTTGTGCCTAAACAAGGACCAGGAATCAGAATGAGTTCTTTCTTTCCTGCTACAATAGTGACTGGAAGTAGATATGTCATCTCTCACATTTGTGCCTCAATTTCCCTGTGTCACCCCTTTCAGGGCTACATACTAAAATGATGATGTTACATCCCCGAAAACGAAACCCAAACCCACAATGCCCGTTTCTGATTAGGAAAATAAAAGCCTCATTTTACTCTCTGGGGACTAAAACTATGAGAAACTCAACGGTTTCCTGACGGTCATATAAGAAATCTGTGGAAGAGCAAGGCCCTGAGATCAGCTATGCCTGGTATCCCGCTTACTTTTTATACCCCGGTTGATTTTTCATTACTGCAGTAGTTACCTCCTAATCTAATGACAGTTACTCCACTCACCAGGGGCGTGTAAAGACCAATTCATTCCAGATTGGAAAATTCTTTGAGAAACCCTGAATGGAAGGTGCTATAGAAGTGCAATGTGTTATTAATAATCTCTCCTATCTGCATAAATCTCCATTGAATCCTCCCGGTATCATTAAAAGTAAAATAATCCCTCAGCACAGCTGAGGAGCTCAAACCTTCTTTTCCCTTTGTAGGTGTCTGGCTGTTTGCTAAATGGAAAAAAAGGCCACACAAAACGCTGACATCTTTTTGTGACCCTTGCAGAGCTACGTAGAGCTAATGAGTTTGTTTTCACTTTTGTAGATGAAATTTCCAGGGGCGGAGGGAATCCGGGGTGGTGCTGGGAAACTGCGGTGCAACTCCCCGGGAACTTGGCTGAGACCACAAAACTTGTTTCATGTGTGGCCTCCCCTTTTGCCTCATTGGACCAGAATTATTTAATGAGCCTTCTGAGAAACCGAGCTCTGGTCCCTTAAGCTGGAAAAGGATCGTGCAGCGCTTGACTACCAGACCACACAGTTTTCAGGCTCTCTTCTTTGCGAGAGGCTGCAACCACTCCTTTCCTTTCAGCAGCTGATGGTGAAAGTGGGGAGAAAGAGAACAATAACAAAACAAATTGCTTCCCACAGCTGAGAAAATCACCCTCCCTTTATTATTTTTTCCCCTTTAGGAAAGAAATAAATAAAAGGGAAAGAACCCAAATGGGATCTCTCCCTCTTCAAACATACAAATGATCTTATGTTAGCAGTTGGGATTAAACATCTGTCTGGTGGTTATGTGATCATAACAGATGCTGTGTGCAAACGTTTCCTGCTAGCTTTGTTTTGGTTAATATTGTTTGTGTAGCACATTGGGTTGCATTCAGCTGAAGGGATATAGAGTGTGTTTTTGTTCCCCTCCACCCCCAACTTCTGCTCAACTTCAAGCAGCTCCATCATCTTTTTGAAAAGAAATCAGAGGCGGGGGTGGAGGGGAAGAGGGTCATTGACTGATGTCATGTGGAAAGTGATGTCATACAGTACTGATGAAATGGCAATTCACCCGGGTTTTTAGCTGCTTTGATGTTATGTTAGGCCTTTTTCCTCTCTGTTAGGTTGCCCTTGGGTCCACTTGGCCATGCAGCTGGAAATAAATACAGGGATATCGTAATGAGTTTCGCTGTGCAAGTGGAGGACCCTGGAGCTCAACTGCTCGGGATTTCCATTGTTCTTTCTGAGAAGCTGTGATTCCAGGTGAGGCCAGATGGATGCTGACACTGCACTCCTTGAAGGCATGAAGGCTTTTCTTTTTTCAGGGTATTTTTATACTCCTTCTACAGCTAGGGAAACTGAGGCACATAGTGGTATCTTGAGCTGCCCTGGTCAGAGAGAACATCTGCAGCAGGACAAGGAGCTACAAGTTTCTCATCCCCCGTCTTATTCGCTGCTCCATTAAGTCTTACATATAGGTGTGAGACTGACCCACTTCTACCTGGCTAAGGAACAGACACTGTATTTCCACAGTTTTGCCCAACCACCTTGCTACAGCGACATCCAGCTGGACAACCCCGCCCTCCGCAAAGCTCCCTTGGCTGGGCTGAACCTCTGATGTGGCTTAGCCCAAAGACCCTCCTTCTGCAAAGCAATGTACCTCTCTGTGCAGATGCCACCCACATCAGCAACCACCCACCCATGCTCCACCTCAGCCTATTAAGAAAAGCAGACTCTTGAGAGGTCTGTGTGCTTCAGCCAAAAAAAACCACTATTAATTCATGTCACCGGGAATAAATGTCCCTTTTTTCCTTTCATCATAACCTTGCAAAGCCCTGCTGAAGCAGACACACTGAGTAGAAGAGTTCAGTATCTAAGGACAGGAGTTTTGGGAGCTCTTGCTGATGTGCAAGGGTAAAGGAGCCACATTGCAAGGACTACGTAATCTTGCAAGTAGATGGGCTTGTAAATGATGGCAGGTAGGGCATATGAGTGGATACTCAAACCTGCTCAGCCTGCGGAGTGGAACCTTTTCCTTGAGCTCTGTCCTTTTACCAATTGTTTCACTTTATCTGCTCTCCATTTGTCTGGTTGTGGTTGTTTGTGTGTTAACATTTACCAATCAGTTCTAGTCAAAAACAAGAGTAAACTAAGTCACAATAAATATCTTCTGGGCAGCCTTTTGCAACACTGAGGGACTTGGGGTCTTTTTCACTATAATTACTTTGAAATGTGACTTCCTTTTCCTGGACAGGAGGGCTGGTCCAGTGAATGAAATACCCAGCTGGAGGCTGTAAAAGTTTTTGTTCAGTGACTGTTTCAACGACAAACATTCCATATAAAATCAAGACATTTATTTGAACTCCCTTGTGCCTCAGTTTCCCCAGCCCTCATTGTTCTTGATTCCCTTTTTAAATAAATGGTTTTGATGAATCAACATTTCTCAGTGGAATTGCTCATTTAAACATCCTTCTCCCACCTCTTTCTAGCGCTCATACAATGCTTCTCTACTTCATGCATTTTTTTAGAAAAAGTGATTCAACTAATCACAATGAGTTGCTTAAATATGATGGTGATGAGGGTGACATGAGGGTAAGTAGTTCTTTTTCAGCGAAGTAGGTGCCCTCCTAAAAACAGTAGAAGCAATTTTGTTCATGAGGAAGGCAGTAGCCTTCCAGGGACTAAATTCGAGAATGCAAAGCTGTTTGGACAAGGAAGGACAAAGAGTCCCATAGCCACCTTTTAGCTAAATAGGCAGATAAATTGGATGAATGCTACATTTATGAGCTCGAGCTTATCTCATGTGTGATGAGACTCAGTTGGAAATTAAAATTCATCCAACTGACTGCGACCACACACGTAGTCCTTTGGAAAGGAGGACTATGTTTGCGCAATTGTGTTTCCATCTCCAAAACAGCCTTGGCCTTGTTGTGTGGCCAAGGTCAGGACTATCCACAGACGTCTCCTTCTGGTTGGTGGGGAATGAGGTGGTGGGTCTCGGGGATCTCCCACATTGCTAAATATACCTCCCCACTTCCAGCATGTTGCAACTCAAATAAGGAGGCACAGGACTGAAAGAAGTGTGGAGACTGGGCTGTGTTTTTATCCGTAGCGGTGGCTGTGTTAGGGGATGGAGGAAACACCTTGGCACAGCAACATGGGGGAAATCACCCCTGCAGCACTTGGTACCGTATCTGTGACCAACCAGTGAACCTCCACATCCAGAGCAGGGCCTTGACCAGTGTTAAATCTACTGGGAAATGGCTTTAGCTAAGTCACCTGCAACAACACACCGGCCAGGATATCCTTACAACTGGCTATTTCTCGTGTCACCAAGCATATAAAATTATTCCACATGTTGGCATCCACTAATTCAATAATCTAGTAATATAAATTTAAATAATAGACATTAATACCATGTTTCAAAATACACCCACAAAATTTATTTCTTTCTCTCAGGGAAAAAAAAAAAAAAAGCACACATTGTGAGGGCTCTCCTGATGAAATAATAAAACCCATTCTCATCTAGAAAAAAGAATCATTATAGGAGGATGGTAATTTACTTTATATGACCTTCAATTGATTATTCTGGGCCTGCTACACAAATATCACAGGAGCTATTGATCGTAAAACCTACCAAATAGATCTCTAATAGCTTTTACTGAGGAAAAATAATTATGCTAGCACTGTGGTCAAACACACATAAACCAATGTGGAGGTATTAATGTATAGTATTATTACCCATCTGTCTGAGAAGTATGGGGAAGATGCTTTGCAGTAACATGCTATGTCTAAGCACCATGAAGGCTCAATATCTGACTAACAATTATAGCCAGTTATACTGAAAAATTGATTACTGTAAGTAAAAGCTAAGACTGGAAAGCAGAGGCTGGAGCTTGCTTAATAAAAGTGAAATAATAACAACCATCATCTTAATTGTGGAGGAGTTCTGCCATCTTATATACTTGGAGTTGAAAATTGAATTTTCCTCTGGTGCCTGTAGCAGGGCATCATTGCAGAAGCAAAGGTGTCCACCTTGTCTGGCCTGGAGATGGGTGATCAATGCCTGTAAAAGGCCAGATTGCCTCAGCAAAGAACAGACTATCTGTCTTGAAGGAAAAGAGCACAGAGTCGGAAACCCACCACCCCTCTCTCAAAACCCCATATAATGAGCCGCACCTTTGGGAAAGTTTGAGGGTCTGGCAGGGAGGAGTGTTGTGGTGGGTACAGATTGCAAGGAGGCTTGTTGCTGCTGCTACTTCTAAAGGAGCCGATTCCCACGTGGGAATCTGGCGGCAGTTTTGCAACTGATTTCATTGGCAGAAGGATCAAAACCTAAATGCTGTCTCTGTGCCATGATGAAAACTTTAGATTTTCTCTCTCTCTTTTGCCATATGTATAGATTTTAAAGCATGTCAACTTAAAAATCAGCTTGATTTTATATAAATCTTATTAAAATGTAAGTAAAGTTATTGTAACTCAAAGGAATTAAGAGGAAAAGTGCATTTTCCTCTATTTTTTCAAGTTTGGTTCACTTGTGTTTTGTGCATCTTGTTCTACTCTTTCTGTAACAGCAACTTAGTTCCACTTTCCCTTACTTCTCTGAGTCTCATTTCACAACATAGGGAAATTAAAGAAAAAACCACAAAACCACCACAAAACTTTTTTCTTAATAGGGTAATGAAAATGTAAATTTTTGAATAATGGAGGAAGGTTTTGTGATTTGATGTTTTATGTAAGGAACTTTTAATGTATTGAAAATCTCAAGCTGGTGGTGTCCCTTAGAAATTAGTATTAAATAATATTCTAGTATTCTGATTAATGCCTGAAAGACAATTTATAATCAGACTACCAAAGCAATTGATCAAATATTTATTTATCTGGGAAGCAAGTAATAATTAATGGAAGGCTAGCAATGAAAGCCCATTCCCCTTTTTAATAAAGAAATGAACATGCAATCAAAAATGTAGAACACAAGGATGCTAAACTCAAGGGATCCATACTAAGGCAGGAAAAAAATGTTAATTGAAAGAAGTGCTGAGAGAGAGAGAGAGAGAGAGACGGAGGAATGTTTTTCTTTCCCAATTTTGGTTTAAAAGCAGACAGATTGCATAGTATCATCCTCCAAGCAAGGCTCTGAGACTGAACTGGGGGGACCAGAGTTCACGAGTAACTCATCCCGCGCCAGGAGTTACATCACGAAGCCAGAGCCAAGGCTCGCAAGGGCTCTCCCAGCACTTCAGAAACAATATGGTTCAAATGTTAATTTCTCTTCCTTTTGGTTTGTACCAGTTTGTGCTGTTAACAAAGTAACACTCAAAGACTGGAGTCACTACTATCTTTGTGAATGATTTATGATTTGCACTCTAGAGATAAGCAATTTCCATGCCAAAAAAAGGGCTTTTTTTTTTTTCTCTTTTTTTTTTTTTTTTCAGAATCAGACTCTCATTGCTATAGGGAGTGAAGATAATCATTAGCAAGACCTCCACCACTTTTATTGGTGCCGTCGCCCTTTTGGTTTCGTGTGGGCACAGGTGGTGAAAGGCTGATGGGCCCAACTCTCCAGATTTACATCAATAAGGATTTTGGCCCAGAGTGCATGCACATCCCAGTCCTGGAAAGCATTGCCTAGACCTTCTTTGACCTTGAAACTAGTATTGATTTAAAATCAATAGGATAGCTTAAGTAAGGTGGTGCTCACCAAAATGAGCAGGTCCTCTGCAAGGGCACAAATGTCATCAGTTCAGGCAGACAGAGAATGCTTCGAGCTTCCCCCTTCGCCCCTTCCTCAAAAACCTGGTTTTTGTCAATTTTTCTGTACACTGCCTAATTTCTGCCTAGGAGAACAGCCATGTCTTGGGTGTGATTAGAGATAAGGAGGACAGTCAGCTGTCTTTCCTGGAAAGGAAGGTGCAGAACAATGTGGTTTATCTGTACTCAAGACATACTTTTCTCCTATCTCCAAGATGTTTTCTTGCTTTGAGTGTATTTTTGTCCCAAGGAATATAAAAGCAGTGGAGCTAGAAATCTCACTTTCACCTCATGGTTATGTATGTTTTTTCTCCAAAAGATTTGGAAAGTTTTGTAAATTATTAAGATATTCAGCAGATGAATATTAAAGGTACATATTTTTGAAGTTTCATTGGGAAACTAATTACAAGTCAACCGTCAGCATATATCTCAATTAGTGATCTTTTTCTTCAAAATGCCATGAAGAATTGCAGTATACCATGTACCAAATACACCTCCAGTATCATAATTAATTTTTTAAAAAAGAAGTCATTTACAATTTGCATATGCACAGAATGGTTCATTTTGCCACTGTATTAATTAAAACCAGCTAAGATTGTTCAGAACTTTAATTCAGCTCCAAATTCAACTATGTCCTGTCCTGGCACATCATAATCTGCAGAAAATTTAATGACAAAATCACAGATGCTCTTAGCATGATGCAGTTGAAGGGCAAGCCTTATCAGGAGCTGTAAATAAAAACTCTAAAAAAAAATCCCTTTTTAAAAAAAAAAAAGGAATACCTGATGTGTTTAGGGGGAAAAGATGAGACTCTCCAGGAAAGCCTGACCACGTTACACTCCTGGAAAATTAATATTCGGTAGTAAATTTATGGGCTTAACCCTGAGCTCAGCCATGTTGATGGGTGCCTTTCCATTGACTTCACTGTGTCACTGACCACAAGCATGGCTGTTACAGGGGAAAAACACTCTGTCAGTGATGGTGCCCTGCCATACGTGTGCTAAATGGACAGACGCACTCTAAAAGAAAGTGGCAGCATCTAAATGAGGAATTTAAGGAATTTAAGTCCAGAGATTGAGAAAAATGGATGATAAAAATATGAAAATACAGCAGGAAAGATAGGTAAGAAGGCAAATATTAAGTAGGGGCAAGAAAAGCAGGGGGACAGAAGTAGTGAGTGTTTTAATGGCCACGTGTGTACTGCCTACAGCAGGAGGGAAGGTCCTTGGATAAAGCTTTCAGCATAGCTGCCACAGTCACATGGATCTTACCATTTCACTGGTAGGTACAATTAGCTAGCTTATTCCTTGGTAATTATTTTCTCACCAAAACTTCTTGCTGGCTCTCAGACGGTTTTGGTTTACAAAAGGCAACACATGACCACCGAGGCAAATTCAATTCACAAACGGAAAACTCTGGCACAAAATCATCCCCCGTTACGGGCTGGACTTCAGCTGTGCCCCACGCTCCTGTCTCAGAAACAATGACAGACAGAAACCGCGACCTCCCAAAATCACAAAAGCAATACCTGTCCGTTCCTGACTTTAATATGTTTAGCTGATTGCAAGGACACTGTTAATGGTGTTATTCTTACTCAGCAATGAGAGGGGGAAAGGAAGAGAGCACACCGGTGCCAGGTCAGGGTGCAAGGCTTTCCTGCCGGTCCGCGTCCCACCTGCCCTGGCTGATTGGTTATGCTTGCTGTCGGAGCCGCCGCGCGCACGGCGGGAGGATTTGGGGATGATTAATTGCCCTGTCTTCTGAGCGGAGAGTTCGGAGCAGCAGGGTTCTTCGTGTATGTAAATACACGTGGGCTCAGCGCTGTACCGGCACCGAATGAAATGAATAAAAAGACTTCACAAAAGGACTCGACTCTGAATGTTTAGATGTTAAAGATTAGTTTCTATTATGTCCCAGTGGGAGAAAAGAATATGTCATATGGGAAACTGGATAGGCTTCATGTTGCAAGAGAAGTAAGAGAGCCCACTTCCCGAGTGTGGCCCGGCTTGTGCTACTGCTGGAATCAGCTCACAGAGCCCCAAAAAGCCCAGGTACCTGCACTGCTTAGAAAATATAACTCTACCAATCCACGAGTTAAATTGTGAACTCTGCTGTGAGCAGTGCACAGCATATATAAAAAAAATAAACCCTCCAGAATTCAATTGCATACTTAAATAGTCGGGTTCTGCTTTTCTTACTTATATCTGACTCAAATGTGCACATCTGTTGTTATATTTTATGGCATTGAAGTCATAATAGACCCTGCTTTGTGTAAAAATGTAGACTCAGAACCCAGCAAACGAGGAAGTGTCCCGTAAACTGCAAGCAGCAAAAGAAGAAAAGTTTGATCTTTCTGGTGAATAATGTGAAATGAAATATTCCTCTAGCATTCTTCTTCCCCACAAAGACTACGAGTTTTCTCTCTTTTTTTAATGCTCTTCATGTGCATATTCGCATTCATTTTTGCATTATAAAACATTTCTTAGATGGGAGTAAATCTTCCTTAATATTTTCATAACTTCTGTGTGTTTAAAAATCACCTGCAATTTGCTAGATGAAATATTTTCTGTGGCACTGTGACAAAGGAGGGAGACCAGATGTTTTCAGAAAATTCATTTTTTAAACTGTTTGGGTTTTGTTTTTTTTTTTTTCTTTTGCACACTTGTAGAACAAGCTGTAAAAACAATGCTTGAAGAATGAGCTGATTTAAAAAAATAGAGAGTCAAAGAATGTGAAATAGGAAAGATTTTATTTTGGATATCCTTTCACCAGAGGAGATTATTATTTATAGGCTGCATTATATATCTTGCCTAGTAATCAGCAGTAATGTATGTCTAGCAATAGGAGAAAAATGAATTTCAGTAGTATCTTGTATTTTAGAAAAAATAAATTATGAAACACTTAAGAAAAATGAAATAAAACTAGTGATGAATCTGCAGCCTCAGAAAATCAGATAAACAAAATGTTCCAGTTAGTTATTGCCACACTCAATAGCAGTACATGAAATTGTATTACAGGCTGTGAAATGAAATAATCCCACCCTGTGACAAGCTGGCAGAATTTGCCTGAAACTCCCCAGCCTTTCAGCAGACTCTGATCCCTCCAGGGACTGGTGTTTGGGGTTTTTGCTGAGTCACGGAGGCAGGAGGTTCGCCACCTAATCCAGAGATAACGGAGAGGTGGTGGCTGAACCCAGAGGATCAAGGGTGTGGATTGAGCCATTCAAAGCAGGAACTTAATTACAGCTGAGGTTAGATGAATGGTTGCTCTCAACCTGCCATTGTTTTATTGGTAATTTCTGCTTTAATACCTCCAAATTTCAGTCAGGCAAAGTTGGGTTGCTAACATCTGAATGATTCTAGCGCGTGGTGCTGTAGATATAAAAAATACAAAGTCACTACAAGGGTAGGCAATTTCTTTGGGTTTTTTTTTGTCTTCAAACAGTCCTCTCTCTAGATTGAAAATTTGCATTGCTTTTCTACACTACAAAGTATCATTTAAAAATGTATTCATGTTTTCTTTCACCTTTTTACAAGCGCTCCAGCACCCAGTAAATAAAAGTAGCAGCCTGTGTCCCTTTTAGCAAAAGCTATATATCTGCTCAGATTTGTAATTTGCTCCGTTTATATCCTTTGCCCTTGAACTCTGGTTATTAACACAATGTTTCTCCAAATGATGCCATATAACTCTGCTCCAAGCACATTCCTACTGACACCACACAAACAACAAAGCCAGTCGAAAAAGGAGGGGGGGGGAAAGGAAGGAAGGTGAATTGCATGTGATGGAGAGCATTACTCAGAATGATATAAGTTGCAGAGTTTCTCGTGTGACCGGGGTGGAACGTGGGTTAGAGACCTTGCCTGCCTGTGACCACCTTTTCTCCAAAAATCTTCTAAATGGCTTTCAGCAGCCGGTTACCTGTATTCAGAGATAACCTCTTTACACTGAGAAGAGATCCTGCTAGGGGTCTGCTGTTGTCTTGGAGAGAGACAGGCTGTCATGCTGGTAAAAACTCCCACCTCACTACATTGGGACTATTGATCAGGCTAAAGAACTTGCAACCTGCTGCCTGAAAACAGAAATGAACCAGAGGACAGAAAAATAAAATAGAAATGGGGGATCAACAAGTGGCTGATGTAAAACATTCTTCCAGGAAGAAATGAAATATCTGTGGCAATATTTGCTCTGTCATAAAGCAGTGTAGAAATCCAAAGGGCAATTAGTGTTGTTCAAAACACTTTGGCTTAAGTGTACCAGACAGTGAAAAAAATGCTCCTTGCCCCAGTGCCTCCCTCTTAATCTTCATAAAGGAAGGATTCTGCTGAAATACAGATCTTTAGATGCATTGCATCTGCTTTCCTACTTTCCTACTCAGTTTCATTAAATAATAAGATACTATGGCACCATCTAAATATTGACTGATTTTTATTAGTCTTTCCATATCTGTTTGGCTAGCTGACAGTAAGGCCTCAGGCAGAGATCTGGGCTTCCTTTTATGCCAAGGAGTTCTTTAAGAGCATGGGCAAATCATTATCCCTTAATGTGATTCCATTTCTCTTATTACCATGTCTGATCTGTTTTGATTACAAGGTCTTCTCAACAACAAATGTAGTCCTGTGTGTTTGGAGGACTTTGGCTAGGATCTGAAGGTCCTATTAGTGCAAACAGCTGAAGATTAAGGGCATTTCTAGAGCAAGATGATGTGCGGGAAAAGTAAAAGGTATAAACTACGTTGGTGACACCATAGATTTCAAGAACAGGTTTAAAAGGACCCAGTTCCTTGCAGATTTCGAAAATGCAGGAAATCTTGCAAAGAGGTTCATGCTTGTGAAAATCCAACCTTCATTTCTTTAAGACTGCTCTTCTGATAAATCTCAGGTAAGCCTTTAATCTACTGACTGCCCTGTAAGAACACACGCCTGGTCTTTCTCCACTTCCCCTTCTTGTGTCCATTTGGCACAGCTTCTAAGACCATAGATTGCATACCATGGCTTCCATGAAATATTTTATTTCCAGCTTAAAAACAGGTCATTGTTGTGGGTTGGTTTTGGTTGTCTGGTTTATGTTGGTTTTCTTTCAGGGGTGGAGATTTTGGGGTGTCAGTAAGAAATCACTGATCCCACTGCTGGAACACACTAATGCTGAATTTTTCAGAATTTGCTGTGTTCTAGGGTAGTGTTCTGGAGGCACGGTTTTAGCAGCACAGGGAGATTGATCACAGAAGCACAAGAAGCAACAACCAGAGCAGAGCAAATACCAGAGGAGACAAAATGTTCAAACGAAGCTGTATGAAGATTTATTTAGTTTTAAATACATTTGCTTTGATTGTATTTTCTCCCCTTCTGCTTCCAGGAAACAAGTTCACTGTCAGGAATACTCTTAGACCAGCGTGGGCATTTTAATTTATTATTTTAGTTACCTTAAAGAAACAAGTAGAGAAGATTCCCAGAAAACTAATTCTGATGTTATAAATATTTGAAATGGAAGCTAAATTCTCAGAGACACTTAAGCAGTTAAAGACCAGCAACCTACCCAACTGGCACCTCTTCTCAGAATTAACCAAGGCAAGACTGATTTCATTCCTACTACGGACTCAGTTACAGAATAATGTGAAATAATTACATCCCAGTCTATCAATACATAAAAAAACCCTTTTCTTGCAGTTGTATCTTGTGAAAGTTTGTAAATAACTTTTCAAAAATTAATTGTTGATAAAATGAAACAGTGTTTGAATGGTTGTAACAGTGAGAATGGCACGTTTTCCTGTTGCTGCCCTGTCTGGCTCCTTTCATTCCTCTTCAGCTGCAGCCACTTCCCTTTCCCCTTTCCATGATAGCATTGGCTTGACTCTGGGCCTTCACTTTTAGGAAAACAGTAAAATTCAATTTTGCCTGTACTTCTGAGGAGCTGTGAGCCAGATCATGCTGTTTCTTTTTGCATTTGGATGAATTTTCCATTTTGAGCTCTCTGCGTGTGAGAGAAGAAAGTGGAAGCAGATAGCTCAGCACAGTTATGGTCTAAAAAAGAAATCATCAAATTTTAGACCAAGCTGGTAAGCTTGACAAAAGCTCAGTGCAGTATATTTCCATGTTAGCCAGGTCAATACAAGATGACAGATTGAAATACCATACGTGACTCAAAGAAGACGTTTTTGGGCAAACTGTTATCCTTGGATGAAATTAAATTAAAAGATACCTTATACTGGGTCATATCTCTTTTTCTTTCTTTTTTTTTTTATTTCTTTCTTTTCTTTTGGTTCCTTTTTTAAACAGGATTGTTATCTCATTTTCAGAAGACTATCACTTTTATCCTGACTTGTCAAACAGCTATTACCATCAAGATGATGAGCTTGATATGCTGCAAGTACTGATTAAGGGGATAGTGCAATTGCTCTTGTGCTACCTTGAAGGAGTAATTTTCCTGTCTGTCTAGTAAGTGGAGGAAAAAAGCTGGATTCCTCCTTATCTGTGGAAGAAGAAGGTTGTCTCATCTTTCTCTGAGCTCTCGTGAGCAGTCAGATCTGGTCAATACGTGGCTTCCAGTCATTGTCCAATGGAATGCAGATGTTCAAGGTTCAAATGCTGCAAGAAAGCAGTAGCAGATTGAAGGAGTGTCAGTCCTCAGAATCATTGAATTGCACCCAAAGAACAATTTTAATGGCTTTGTGTGGTAGGAGCAGATAAATTTTGACCATGAGGTAAACCAGCTCGTAGGTGTTAACGACCTATGGAACTTTTTGCAAGATAAGGATTCGGGGGAAAAAACTTCAGACTAAGTCTAAATAATCCATTGACCAAAATTCTCCCTGGACATCTCCGCTGGACATACTACATTTCAGGCCTGAGCCTGGCTTACTGTGAAGTGTTTCTGTGCTTCATTGCGCAGTTGCTGTGTTTCACCGCAAAATGGCAGCACTTCTGTAATGGCAGAAATGATTCCTTTAGACTATAGGCAACGCCAGCTCAGGCAAAACTTGTGCAGAATTTGAATCATAGGGAACTGCATCTGTTGGTGTATTTGGACAGAACATTTTCGTTCCTTCTGGGTAAATAATGATCACTTTAATTCTGGCTCAAAACAATTAAAAGTAAAATGTAACGGATGCCAGTGAATGTTGGTCAAAGCAGATCATACATCTGAGTAAAGGTCCTGATAAAACGAATATTTTTATATATGCACAATATACATACACCTAAGTATACATATGTCTCCCTCTCTCTCTATGCCTCTTTTTCTTTCTCTCTCTCTCCATATATACTTACATATATAAGCATGCTTACATATATATATTTATCTTCTGCAAATTTGACAATCTTATAAGTTTTTTGGAACTTCTACTGCCTGCTCTTTAGAAATACAGCTAAAGCTCCAGAACTGCATGAAAATCCTAGCATAAAATAAAAGACAAAAGTGCCTCATCACACCCAGGTTTTGTCACCTCAGGGAGAGGAGAGCTACCAGGAAATTGCCAATTTTTCCTGTTTGGGCAAAATACCCAGGAGGAACCTCAGAGCTTGTTAAAACTGCTTTGGCTGCAATGCCTATGTGGAACTGCAGACCTAACATCTTCCCACAGCTGCCTGTCCCTCCTGGTCACCAGCAACTTTGTGCTGGGAACTTCTCCCCTGAGCATTTCACCAGAAACATGGCCAGTTGGTGCCAATTGGCTGCACAAAAGCAGGGCAGGGAGGCTCACAACATTTTGGGTTGTGTGTGAGTATGTGGAGGAGGAAAAGAGGGTGAGGAAGAGTGACAAATCTTCAGTGAAGGTTCATTTTGAATTCTTATGTCGATGCACCAGCCAAGGAAGTATGTCTTCTGCATAAGCCAACCCAGATTCACCTACAGACGCCTGGGAGTGCTGTCTCTGTGTTTTACCATCAACAAAATAAAGACCCGGCCCATTTTGCCTGTCAGGGAAGAGTTCCAAATCAGTGTCATCTGGAAATAAAGGAACTGCAGAAAGATGTATGCAAAAACCCTAAAAAAGGCAGAACCATCACCTATAAAATAAATTATCTGAGGAAAGAGATTTGGGCTGGTTTTTTTTTTTTAATTCTAAAGGATGCACTAAGAGCCCTCAATTGTGGAATATCCATCTCAATGTGGTAAATAGATGCGTTAGACACAGAGTGACATATGGGCAGATAAATACAGCCATAACTGGTAGGCAAAGTAAGTGCATGCGGCATGTGTCAGTATTGTCTGGTAATTCAGAGCTGTCATAAAACTGTCCCACTTATGATGTTACAGCATTTTTAAGAAACATGAATTTGCAATTTAAACTCTGCTAAATGAAGGGAGGAAGTTACAGGTTACAGAGCTGCATGCAAACAGGGGAACCAAGAGGTTTTTTTGCTCAGATCTGTCTCAGCAGGTACAAACTGTGAGGATGCCCTGAATACTTCAGTGTTGCCAGGGACATTGAGTGTATAGAGGTGATCAGCCTGGAAAGCAAATAAGAACACTCTTAACCTAATAAATGTTTGGGAAACATAATCCTGGTTCTACTAACAGGAATTTCAACATAAATCAAAATCCTATCATTAAAACTGGGATATAGTCAGCATCCTGCTAAAGCCCTGAGAAATATTCTTTCCCCTTTCTTCACTTCTCTCTTTTCTACTCATTTGAATATGTGCACTTAAGGATATGACCAAGGGTCTTTTTTTTTGTTTTGGATTTGTTGCTGTTGGGTAGGGATTTTTACCTCTACAGAAGTTTCTTTGGAAAAATGTTTTAAAAATGTCTTTGGTTCCAAAGCCACACTGCAGAGTAAGTCTGCTAGCTTTATCTCATATACTGTCTCCCCGGGAGTCTGAACTAAATGCATAATTTAAAGAGCCCTTAATCTGCAATGTCATTCCCATTTGGTCGGAGGCAGCCTTCACTTTATGATGTTAACTTTCTCAGCAAAGGGCAATGGCAGTTTTTCCGAGGATGCACTTAGAGGCAACATCTCATGTAAACCGTTTATTCAAGGTGTCCTGACATCCCAGTATAACACTGGGTGACAATGGATAACCTTCATCAAGTTCTCCCATGGGAGAGAGGCATTCATGACACTGAAAGTGCTGCACAAAGCCAACAGTAATATATAAAGAGCTGTTGAGTAGGGGTGTGAGCTAGGAGGAGGAAAATGGCAAACAGAGACTTAAGCCACATTATATTTCATTCTGCATGTTTCACATGATCCAGGTTAGCATCATGTCTGCTGCAGGTGGCTTCTGCGGTAGCCGGCGCATAGCTTTCACCAGGAGTCAGGTCCCAGTGATAACTGGCATGCACTGGCCATGTCTCGCAGCCTGCTAGCCCTGCCTGAGAAGAGCTGGATCAGTCCCGCAGCCTGCTGCTCTCTCTTATTAACATGCATCGCGTGTTGATTTCAGCCCCGAGTTCTTTTTGTAATTTAAGGGGTGCAAACCGACCTTTAAATGGGGAGGGCTGTTTCCTTTTTAATTAAATCTCCAGCCAAGCAATTTGCCTTTCCCATCCTATTGAGTTTTTCATCAATTGTTTTTCTTCCCCTTGTGCTGTAGCAAACCACAAGTGCCTTATTACAGTAACTATCACACTGTTCCTGTGCTCTCTCACCCTGAAGGTTGCTTTTAAAGTGCAAACACACTTCCAAGATGCAACAAGCTAATACCCCAGGATGTATTAAGGCCCATCTTGTTTTACTTTAGCTGCATATTAACAACAGGATGATAACCAGAATAAGGGATATTGAGACATCTTTTCCCCAGGATATAAGGAGATTCAGAGTGTCATTATGTGTGATGGATGCAATTGTAGGAAACTTTGCATATATCCCTGCATATCTGTGGTCAAACCATTCATTCCCCTTTCCCAGTCCTTATTCTAATATATCTATCACCAGATACATCTTCATGGAAACAAGCTTAAGAAGCTGTGGCTCTCCTACCCTTCCCCTTTAGCAACACCAATAAAGCACAGGCCCAGCAACTGGTAAGGGAGAGAAAGATCCTTTCACTGTAGGGTCTACCCCTCAGCCTTCCAGCTGTGTTCATCCCTGGGATATACAACAGCCCATTATGCAGCAGAACTGACCAAACTCCTTATGGATGATTGAGCATGATCACCATGATGGTGAGAGCTCATACTGAAATTCCTTCCAGAGCCGGGGCAGTACTGAGCAGAGGGGGGAGGGCAAGAGGTACCTGATCCCCTGCACATCTTCTGATGTCCAATAATCTGTGAGCTCAGCCTCAGACTTTTCCCATAATCATGATTTGTAGGGTATCCATCCTTTACCCAACTGCCTAGCTCCATGCAACTCACAGGAAGCTAATTGCTTGTGAGTTGTAGGTTAAAATAAACCTTACATCGTATATATCAGTATCTACATGACAATGCTTCTAATATATGTAGAAGGAGAACAGCCAGTTTGGCTCAGGCAAGTCCCAGACTCAAGAATGTTTTATTCCTAGCTCTGCCACTGATCTTCTGAGGCAAGTTAGAGATGTCTTTAAACATCTTTATATTTCTTGTTCCTACTGCATTGTGTCCTAAATCCATTTAGATTGTAATTTACATTTTGCAAGGAGCTTCCTTGACAGTGTGCCTGCATGATGATCAGTTAAAATATGGCTGTTGCCTACTGGAGCCTTTAGGAAACAGGAGCAGGCACAAGACACTGTGTGCATATCTCTGTCGTTTCTGTGTTACGGAGCATGAGATGCTTGCATGCATTTGTGTGCACATGCACCCCCTATCCTTATGAGCTGTGAGCATCTGCAGCTGATGTCAGAGTCTTGGGAAGGTCAATGTACAGTACAGACGAGCCCAGACTGACACTCATAGGAGACAAACTTCTCCTCACTGATACTTGGTTGGAAAAACCTACTCTTTTTCTCTCTTTTTTTTTTTTAATATATTTTATATTTTTATTTTTTTGCCCTCTTCCCTGGTTTAGCTTTGGCCTTTGGAGGCTGACAGGTCCTGCTTCAGCTCTTGCCTGCTGGCCCCCCGGACCCCTGACACTGGCAGCCGCTAGATGGGGAGCTCGGCTAATGGGTCCAGCCCTGCTCAGAGCCTGGTCACCATCTGGCAGACAAAATCAGAGGGAGGGGACTCCTCTGCAGCAACAAAGTAGGCCGCCCCGTCTTCAAATTGAGGATAAGAACAAGTGATGGAGTCTGCAGCCACAGCTTGAAAGCAACCCATCAATGTCATCTTGAGTTAAGTACCTGATGCTGGCACTTTGCTGCAGTTCTTGGGGGGATAAGGGCTCTGACAGGGTCATTGTTTCAAGTGGAGTTCAGTCTTTTGTTTGCCATAAACGAAGAAGACAGGAAGTCAGCTGTGAGGTTTAGGAATAATATTTAGATAATTGTGAGATATCTCATCTTAAAGTTCAAACTGATTGAACCTGAGCTGAGTTTTGAGTCAAACTTTGTTTACAGGCCCATCATCTTTGTGGCTGACACTTGCAAAGAGGGAGAAAAAGAGAGAGAGAGAGGGGAAAAAAGAGGGAAAGAGAATGAGCCAGGACTTACGGTTTCTTTCTGACCTTGGCAAGAGGGAAAAATCCATACGGAAAACAAAACAATAAATAATAATAAATAATAACACCAACAGTGATGTCAACACTCCAGGAGCCGGAAAATAAAAATAAAACTCCATTGTGACCACAGTCTTAATAACTCTGCATATGACTATCTAATCCGAGCTTCTGCAAAAATCGTCCAGGAAGGTGCTTGCACCAAACACAGCATGAGCCTTGCATTTAATCGGTTACTGTAATAAACATATAAAAAAAGATTTTTTTTCCATGAGAGGACAGAGCAGTGGCTACATAAAAGGACATCAAATGACACATCCTCCATCTCCCAGCAAATAAAAAAGCCATCAGCTCATAACAAGGCGGTGATAAAAGGTGCTGAGGCCAGTAAGATTAAGACTTTGTAATAAGGTTCGGGCGCCAAAACTGACAGCCATTTTCTTTTATATTTATCATGTCTTCACATTGGGGTGAGAAGCCAGGAGTCTGTCCCATTGCTGGCTAGAATTTATAGCAGCTCCATTATTAGGAGATTGCACTGAAATGGGGCAGAGGTATGGTTTTCTGAGAACGCTACAATAGCCTCCTACATTATACACTTGACAGGTTTGTCAGCGCTTAGTAACAAGCCTTGTAAAGTACTTTAATATCATTAGCACTATTTTCTTAATGTGTCTGCTCTCCTAGCAGCCTGAAAATATCATATATCATGGTGTGGAGGAAGGCGTACATAGCTATCTCTCTCATTCTCTCTCTCTTTCTTTCTTTTTTTTACCTTCCCCCTGAAATTTTATTTTATTGCCACACATTTGGTTGAAGTTTTAATCAAAATAATGTAGCCATTTTCCTTTATTGATTAACAAGTAAATATGTATAAATATGTAGTTAGGGGTGGGCAACCCTTTTAGAGGATATTGGAAACAACATAATTAATGGCTTCCTCATCTAATTACAGTGCACGTGTTACATCTCCCCATTGTTTTTTCTGGTGATTCTTTTTTTCTTCTCTGTCCCTACAAAAAGAGAGGTCTGTTGCCAGAATGTCTGTGGATTTCATATGAAAGGGCAGGGGCCATGAGATGGAAAACAAAACAAACAAAACAAACCCAAGCTCTTGGTCACTTTTCTGAAAACATTCATGCTATCACTGCTGTTTCAAACGACCGCGTGCCCCATCACACTAAAATTCATCATTCTCAGCAGGTGATGGTAGCCTGAAGCTTGTATGCTAACTTTGATTTCTTTTAAATATCCAAGACATGTATGTGTGCATTTATTTATTTAGAGTGTTTCCTTGGACCCTTTGAGATATGAGTTAAAACATGATTTGCAAGCCAGGGTGTCACAAAGCAGGGGGTTGCCCTCTGTAGACAGGGTTGGAGGTCAAAGTACCTCTAAAGGAGGCATATATTGCCTAATGGATATCTACTGTGCTAATGTCAAGAGATGTAAAGTCCACATCCTACCGCAACAATGCAAGAATTGTTTATAATTGTATTTGAAAATAAACATTTATTAAGTACTCTGCAAATGCATGACATTATAAGCAGGGCTTGGATCTCATTTGGGAACAGGATATGCTTCTTAAATAGGAGTTGTGTTTATTTCTGACGTTGTAAATATTCTCATGTATGACCTTAATCATAAAAATTCCAGCATTGTAAACAACTGCACTAAATCTATACAAAAAAAAAATGGGCTCAGGCAAGGAAAACAAATATGTAAATGAACCTCATCAAAGAGAGTTTTATTATCTTAAGTATGACCTCAGTCAAATGGCTTTATATCTTGGAAGATTGTTAAAGTCAAGTACACAATCTACTTCCGTACTGATGCTGGGACTAAAACATCAGTGCTTTGTAGCCCACATTTGACTGACTTAACTGTAAAGCTTCAAAAAATCAAATATTCTCCAAGTGTCCTGTGCTCTTGGTTTTACTGATCTGAAGAAATGAGGGGCAGGAAAAATCACATTTGGGAGGGAAGAAGGGAAGGGATGATATATTATCCCCCAAGAACACCGTGGAGACAACTCCCCACTGGCTCGGCAGAGTGACGCACATGTGCCCTGCCAGCCCGCACACCTATCACAGTGCTCATGGCTACACTGGCCCCATACATGAGATTACACCATGAGCCACGCATTGTAAAAATCAGTGGAGCTACACGCAAGCTCACAGCTAGAGAATACTAATAAGTGCTCTAGGGAGGCAGATGGGTAGGGGCGAGGAGCAATCCTGGACATGTTTCTTACTGTGCAGGCATACGGATTTAAGTGGAGCTACTCCTGATTGCTCTGGTGAGAACAGGGAAAAGGCCCTGCACAGCCCAGCTTTGCTTTCTTGGAAGCCCTTGGAAGACATGATAAAGCAAGTAAATGAATAAATAAGCAACTCCTTGCCATTGCACTCTTTCTGAAGGGCTGCAATATGCAGCAGTATCTTCTAGGCTCTGTTTAGGGGTCCACTGACAGTTGTTTTCAAGAAATGGTAGAACAGACACTTTTTGCATAAAATTGACTGACTATATTCTTTAATAGATTTTCCTCAGCAATCACAGTTATGTTTTATAAATATACTGTTTCATAATTTGGAACAATTTAGCACCAGTTTAACCTAGATGAAAGGCAAAGCTCGAACGGATACCATCAAATAAAAACTATCGTATGTTTATCTAAAGCGTTACCTGTGGCAATAATAACAATGTAGACAGTTAACATTAGTTTAAAAAAATCCTCCAAAATATACTTCAAAATATTTCAACTAGGTCTGCATAATGTTAGTGGCTAGATCAACTTCACTTTCTGTGTGTCTGTTTAGACATAATATAAAACAAATCTATTGACATTTTAAATAACTCAGAATTTTCAGTTTGCCTCATTGCATGTTTTCCAGCATGCTCACTTTGCTAGTTTGTTTTATAAATCATTAAGGAAAGGCTCAAAATAAATTAGTCTAATATGGAAACATTTGTACTATCTATATTACTTATTACACATTAAAAGGAGATGTAATAAGCTAAGCAGTAGATATATATATCTACATTGTCTCTGGCATATGCCATATGTTTTAAATTACTAGCAATGGGTGGAGGGTCTACCTGAACTAAAATTGTAAGGCTTTTTCTAAGATCTTCATGGGAATTGCATCTTCGAGTTTCTCAGTATCGCATAATGGCAGCGAATATAGAATGAAATTCCAAAGAATCAATCACATGTATTTCAACACACGCATCACCAAATAAACATGTACAGATTCACATAACTCAGTTTATATTTTCAGAGAACTAATATAAATCCAGATTAATGTTCAAATACAATGTGTAATATCTCTATCTACAGGAATAAAATGTAAGCCAAATGCGATGACAGTGTCCTTTTAACAGCTAACCAGACATGCTTTGTGAATGGCTGCCATGTATTTCGTTTGCATCTAAAATGTCCATCACGGCAAGTACCCTGCAGTTGTAATTAGTGAAGATGCAGGATGTTATCGAATATCACAACATTTTGACTGTCAGATTGCTCTAGCCAAGGAAAGTTACTTTGTAAAATGAGAGGCTGATGTTGCAGTTGTATTGACTTTTGTGTCATGTTTGTTTCAGTTTACTAGTCAAAACAACTTTCAGAGCTCTTCCTTGTCCAGAAGGTTCAGGCTGCCTTATGAAAATGAAGCTGTCTTGTTTTCTGCTTCATAAATCATTGTCAAGCTGAGCCAGATAACAGAAACAAGTTCAGATTCCAAAATGATTATTCTTAGAGATGATATATTAAGTATACAGAATACAACTTGATTTTCATAAGCCATGTTGACTTTGCAGAACTGAGGCTACAGGGGAAAAAATTAATGAGTAATTGGAGGTGTAAGAGCCTGCAAAATCCTGGGAGAGAGGGAACAGAGTGGGTGGGGAGAATTCTCTTTCTGAGAAGCTCTTGAAGTCATTTCAAAGCTGCCATTTTCCCCTCATCTCTGTCCTTGCGCTATTTCACTGTCACAGATAAACCATTTGGAGTATCCTGTAGACCTATCTTACTGCACCCACTAATGCGATTTTATAACCTTCACCGGGCTTTGCATCCAGGCTCTGGACTAAGGGTCTTTCAGAAACTATTCCCCTCGAGAGCACCAATGAAAGGATCCAATGCCACTGGACATTTCCCTCCCCTTCACTTCTCTCCCTCCTTTATATCATGTCTATTTCTTGATGGCTCTGCAATCCTTTCTTAGCTTTCCGGATCTCTTTATAATCCAGAGAAATAGAGAGTACATGAATGACCCCTCTGTAATTGGATTAGAAGAGTCACAACAAAAACAGCATTGTGGAGGTAAGTGAATTCTTGAAATACAGTTGCAAGAGGTAGCTCTACCTGGGAAAATATGAAGAGGGCAATGGCCAAGCCTCTTCTACCTCTATAGGAATCCTTTTAGAGAAAAAGAATGAGTAGGACAGATAAAGTGGGGGAATAACAGCAATTTGAATGGAAAAGAAGGATCTCACTTAGTAGAACTTTTTATTTGTGTGATATTAGCATACAATACAAGACTGGGAAAGGGCTGTGGATGGCAGGTCTTAACTGTGAAGCAAGGTCTGAAGTTGTCAAGCTCTGGAGAGGATGGGATTTAAGATAGCAGCTCTGGTGCACTCCAGTGTGAAAACTGTAGAAGAAATGTAGGTAGCTGGACTTGCTTTCAAGCTGACCAAGTCAAGATGACCCTTCTCTCATGTGGCCCAGACAGATGGGTTTTACCCACATTGTTAGTTTTTTTTTAACTACCTGCAAAACAAATACTGCAAAATTAGACACTGCAACACCACAATCCCCATGCAGAGCCTGACATGCAATGGATTGACTAAGGTCCCTCAGTAAGGTCCACGGCAGAAGAACTGGAACCAAAATCCACCATGTGCTGGATGACCAGCATAGCCCAGAGACCGTCCTTCTTGTCTCAAAACACGTGCTCTGCCGCTGGCTGCATCACCTCCCCAGAAGTTCGTCTTTAACACTAAACATTGTAAAAGAAAAAACAAACATAGGAAATTTCAGCTGTGGCTGTGAAAAGAAATCATGCTCAGGGCACCCCTCAAACATGTTTCTTCATTCTTTTAACCAAGAAAAGGAAATTAAAATCAAACAAACCTATGTTTAAGGAATGTGAAGGCTGTGAAACAAACCAACAAAAGCCAGGAAATGTTCGAGTTAAGGCTGTGACACTCTGTCCTTCACTCAAGCTGTTCTGACTTATTTTTTCTAAACAGAGAGGGTTGAGATCAGCGTGTCACCCTTGGATTTGAATTTCCTGTTGTGAACTGGTATGTGCCTGTGCCTTATTAATATTATTAGATATTGCTTATTGTATTTGTGAATGTGATGCAAGTGCACACGTCTAAATTTAAATACACCCACATCTCTATGCATTATATTGGTGCAGAGCACTGTAACTATCAGAGCTTTTTGCAAGTGCTAAGATTTGTCTCCTTAACAACAATCAGCCCAGAAACTGTCTGTATTTTAACGAGCCGGTAGCCACCTCAGAAAGTCATGCTTGTCACCATAGTGCACACAACAGCCTTTGGAAATGTCATAGTGGCTGGAGGGATAGAGATCAAATCCACCTGCTTCAAAGTCATTCAAGCAAGAGGAGACTTTTTAATTTAGACAGTGCTGGCTCCAGAAACCTGGACACGTGTTTCTGCTCCCACTCAGTAGAGGGCAGCAGTAGGTGGAGATGAGGGAGGTTCATATTTTCTCAGTAAGTGTCTATCAGAAAATCAGATTGTCCCTGGATATGACAAAAACAACACACAAAAAATACCCAAGCTAAGCAAGTTGGTAGCCATTTGGATGAACAAATCAGTGAATAGATGGTTCCCATGCAGCTCAGGAACCATTTGTACCATCACTGCACTCCCACCACATCTGGGATTTCACAAGTCACTGGAAGCTTGGTGGGAAGTGGGTGTGTGGATCATATGCTATTCTTCCTCCGGACACATGAGGGAATGGCTCAAGTCAGAGGCAGGATACCAGACCAGATAGACCAAATGTCTGGGACACTATTGTGAGAATAATGTCAATTTAATGTTAGTCTATCATCACCTATTTTGAACTAACCTTTGTCACTGGCACTTCTGATCTCGTTCGGAGTCTGAGCACTCCAGCACTGCAGCAGCCAGCACTAGCTTCCCCCAGAACAGCTTTAGCACTGTGAACAATAGATTTTAACCTTTGCCACTTTCATTTTTTTTTGGTTTTATTATCAGTCTGTGCTTCCACTACAAACTAAGCACACAGGGCTTTGAGCTAATTACATTCTGTACATCTGAGCCAACTCTCAGTGCTTCATGCTGACACTCGGATACATCTGGGCCTGATAACAATTACAAATACTCTGGGCATACTTTAAAAAAGAGCTTATGTTACAATGTGAAACAGCATGTTTTACAGTGCTCATAACGGTCAGATAAATACAATAGCTTCAAATCCCCTTTCCGAGGCTTTAAAAAAAAGGGCCTCACAATAATTCATTTCGATCAGGAACCCATAAGGAAAGAATCCTTCCCCTCCTGTCCCTGGGTGAGACACAGCAAAATACTTGAACCTAATAACAGGCCAAAATTTTTGTCACAAGCCAGGGAAGAAAGATGGTGGGGGGAGGGTGATGGTGGGTTTCTGGTTCAGTGACAGCAGATAGCAGGGCCTGGGTTCATCCTAGCTAGAAGTGACCCTGAGGGATGATGATTCGGCCCTTCTGAACGTCACTCTTGCTCTTTCCGTTGACTACAGAGGAAGCCTAGAGTGATTTGTTTCATAACTTAAGTGCTTCGGGTATCTGAAGTGAAGTGGGATGAACTGGGGCTTGAATTCCCTGCTGTGCAGATGCCTGTAGCAGTGGAGATGGGGGATGGCTACACCTGCCTGCATAGCTCTTCCTTTCTCACCTTTTGCCCCTCCTGCTCTCCAGCTCTGGCTCAGGGACCTGCTCCTGGAAGCAGCAAAGAGCACTGCTGAAGGCTGCCTTGCAATGCAGCCCTGGCACTATGACCCCACTAAGGATAAAGAAAGCGTAATATGCTCTAAACCTGCTCTCTCAGATATCTGGAACTCCTTTTCTTAGTCATGGAGACGAAGCAGATGAGAAAGGCACATGTGTTGCATTGGCTCCTCTTTAGGGTTTGTTCAAACCCATTTTAGGGCAACCTGATGGCATCTTTGCACATCTCCAGGGAAACACAGGAACACCACCTCCCCTCAGGAGCCACTGCTAGGAGCTGTTAGCGGCTGAATTGGAGCTGAGAACTATTATAAAGATATTTTACAATGTTTTCTGCAAGACTTGAGCAGGGAAGGGATGCCTGAACCTGGGACTTACACAGCTCAGACAGGGGAGCAGCGTTAAAACATTTATCCTTGGAAGAACCAAAACCAATAACCCTGTAAGAAAAAGAAAGAATGATTTAAACTTCTTTAGTGACAGTCTCATGGGAGAGATACAAAATGCTCAAGATGCTTTGTCAGTTTGCTTTTCTAAAAGAATTGTTAATGTTTTGGAATGACGGACAGAGAAGAATTAAAAGAAAAACAACTCCCCAGGCCAGGTTTTTGCATAGGGCTGTAGCAATTGTCAGTCACAAAGAGCTCCCAAGCAAGCCCTTATGATAACACACAGAGTATATCAGCAATCATCTGTCTTTTCTCAGTAAACAGTTGTATAGTAATAAAACAGAGTGATACAGCTGACTCTAACCTGGCAAATTTCCCTGCACCTAGTGTTTACATCTCTTTAAGTGTATCTTTGTCATATGGTTACAAGGCTATTTCATGCTCTCAAGTTTAATTCTTTGTAAATATAGCTCTCTTTGTGCGTGTGAGGCGCATGTGTTAATAAATGTTCCATTTGCAGGCGTTCCTCTTGCTCAAATGGAAAATTAAGAGTCCTTGATTGAACGATGTTAGAGATTGCTGGAAGTCTCCGTTCCCATCTCTGTGGAGTCACAATGATTGCTTGGGAAGTTTCACACTTTCAAATATTTCTGTGAAGGCTAAATCCTGCCTTCTGGTAAGTTGCAGGGAGGCTTTTTTTTTCTGCTAAAAAATAGGTTTTTCTGGAAAGCCTGCTCCCTGAGTTCTCAGGGGTTATAAAAATGGGAATCATTTTTATTGGCAATCCACTGGAATAGTGCTGAGACAAATGGAAACTTGAAGATAAGGATCCTCGGAGGTGAAAACATACAGCTGTTGGGAATTGCGAAAGAATCTGGCCAATAAAGGAAGTCACTATTTTTCCAGACCTGAAGTGAGTTATAGGCCGAGACGGGTGTTGTATATTTATGTAAGGCTGCAGCGGGGAGCTCGAGCGACCGTATATTGCTGAAAGAGCATCATTCACATTCAACCTGAGACAAAAGGTGGAAATGAAGTAACATCCTGACTGAAGAAGGGCTCACGACAGAATAATAACATTTCAGAGAGGGGGGCCGGTGCAGCGGCCCGTGGGTAGGCCTCAAAACGAGGAAATGGCGGAGGTGCCTTGTCAGCCTTCAAAAAACACACACACACGCACACACGTGGCCTGGCCAGTGTCCTTGGGAAGGGGGGCGTTTATCTTTCACAGAAATGCGTACATTTAATTGATGTAGATGTATGGGCATATTACTACAGCTCAGTTTGCAGGCCGTGTTTACCAGGATGCATTTTCTGCCTTGTTGTATCAATAGTGACACCAATTAGAAAAGACACTTAAAGGGTTTTTAGAACTGCTCAGTCCTTTTTTTAAAAAAAAAAGAAAAAACTTTTCTTACTCTCTCCCCTGTCATTATTTTTGCACTGTTTTGTTTGAAGCTAGAAGCATCAAAACTGAGTCGTGTTTTTCTAAGGAAAGCTGAGGAAGCAAAGAAAAAGCAAGAGTCCCTCACCATATATAAACATTTTCTGCTGTAAATAGCTGTCCAGATGTAACACAGAGATCAAAGTCAGTGGTTTCATGAGTTTACAAGTAGGGAAACTGAGGCATAAAAAGGGTTAATAGGCTTTTTGAGGTCTTAACACACATTTGGTGGCTCAAATTGGGAGGGAAATTGCACCCTAATTCACAGTGCAATGCCACATCTACAGGTGTAACCATGACTTTGAATCAAACCATAACTTTTTTTTCCAAGATGTTTGGACATACATCATGATTTTTTTTTTCCTTTTTAACATAATATCCATTATTTTGGTTTAAACTGTGAAGTTTAGTTTAGGCATAAACCTTCTACGGATTTTGAGGCAACTGAACTGGCTTTTTAGGTGATCTGAAATGCAGACTTCCTTTTCTAAAAACACATAGCAATATGTAGTTGAACCTACTGTACTAATTAAGGTGGTTCTGGTATTTTTGAATTTATGACGGACCTTGAAAACATCAGGCTTTATCCAGGGCTGGTTTTAGTGGCAGGGTAAATTACAGCATCTGGCTTGTAGACTAGAACTCCTGTGGTCCAGATGTAGCTGTCTAAATGTTAGGCATTTAGTTTGGCACAAGAAGGACAACCGGACAACAATGATCACAGACAGCTCATAAGTCCCCACATTAGCCTGGGTGTGACCATGACCCTCCTCTACCATGCCAGGACCCCTCTCTGCAATCACTGAAAATTTGTATTTTGCCTGAACTGTTTAGAAATGTTAGCTAAGATTGGATTTTTCGTACTTAAAGAGATAAAACAGCAAAGGTAACACAGAAATAGATCCATTTAAATTGACAGATTTTACATCTTCAACAAGTGGTCCAATGTTGGTTCTGCCTCTTAAATCCTGGAGTATTTTGAAGAATACATTCTTCAATCGTGCCCCAAATCCATGCGCAGGTGGTTTTCTCACACACAGGATAGGCAAAATGGATTTGGACCCCTTACAAGATACTGAGTGACTATTTTCTTTTTCTAATAGGCATCCAGAAGGCTTTGAACCACAACAGAACAAACAAAACCTGTTATTCCCAGACAAATGTCCAACTTGCTCTGCTCTGTGGAATTTGGACCCATCTTAAAGCTCCACTGGCAAAGAAGACACTAAACTGAAAAAAGTGCACCTGGGCTTGGAAGAACATCTTCCATTAAACTTCTGAGTAAGACTATAATAACTGATGTGAAAATGAGAGTGTCTTTTTTTGTATTTTAATTATTCCTAAGTGATACTCATAAAAATATATTAGCTTATAAGGAAACTGCTGGAGAATATAATAAGGATGAAACTGTTCGTTTCACAGGATTTTAAAACACTTCTCTAGAAGTACACCTGAACAACTTCAGGGAATGAATGTTTTCCTAAAGATCTGGTTTAAGTAATTTTTAGAATTCTCCACTTTGGATTAAAAACATGTAGGCTATTCCACAGAGTTTAAAATTACCTACAGAAAAGGCAATTCCTTCCTTCTAAATCTATAGGAATTTTAAATAACAGAGAAAATGCCCTAAAGGCTGAAATCTATTGTTCTACAGTTCAAATAAAGTTAACAAATCACAGACTTCTCAGATTTTTATTATTATTATTTAATAATAATAATATTTTACTTAGTACTGTAAAACAGTTGCTGATATCAATCAAATTCACATTAGGCACTTGTAGGTGTGGAACCGACACACAAGAGGTTTTATAATGCAAAAAGTGGTTATTACTGGGGGGGGTGGGGAATCACACTGTGTTGTGATTTATCCACTTAAATGCTTAAACTTAAAATTAAGATAAGATACTCCAATCACATGCAGGTAACCCACATAGCCTTCTTGTTAAAATGCCCTTCCATTTAAACACAGATTTTAACCTTTTCACCTTCACCGCTTACATTTTTCTTTTGTTTTGTTCAAAGCATTTAGGTAAATTAGGATGAGGTCCCTCCATAAAAATGCAAGGGGATCAGTGAAACTTTCATCTCTAATTTATTCATGAAGGAGAGAGGTCTTTCCTGGTCATGCTGTGCATCATCCTGTCAGAATGACTTTCCTTCTTCTCGAGAAGGAATAAAGGGAGATAGAAAAATCAGGGGTTTGGGCTTTCCTACTAATAATCACTGGAAGAGAGAAAACTGTGCAGTGCTTTATTCCGTGGTTATTGTACTGGAGCTGAATTTAATATCACATATTACAAGGCCAAGTTTCAATATTAAGGGGACTGAAGTTACTAATGAGTGAAAACATAAATTATTTATGTAAGATAACTAGATAGTCTTTTCATATGAAGTTCACACATAACTTTAAAAATATCAATTCATGTGTTCTCCTACCAACTCTAACAGGTACGATAGACAGCTTTCTGTCTGGAAGACAGCAGAAGCATGCATGTGCTTGGGAGAGAGAGACCGCTTGTCTCTGTTAGCACAGATTCTGCCAACTCTAAGCTGTGGACAGAAATATTCACTTTTGATTTCAGCTCTGGAAATTCACTACAACTGAATGAACTTTCAATTATAATTAAAAAATAGACTTATTGTCCATAATAAACCTGCTTTCTGACTGGTATTGCCCATCCCTTCCAAAATCTTCAGTTCTCGGATTGATTTCTTTCACTTATTGTTGTTATAATAACATCCCATTTTGCATCCTGATCTTTCAGAGAGGCAAAAAATCTTATAATATAAATGGCCTTTATCCCAGCTGATGAATGAACTCTTCTGTGTTCCCCTAGCTTACAAAAATTATCATCTTTTATATATGCTTTAAAAAGAAGAGGGTGGGGGCTAGGGAAGCAAAGCAGGATCTGGTATTAGTCCTTTTAGTCGTCAGGAAATTACAAAACGTACACTTGCGGAGTAAGCAATTTTCGCAGTCTGCTGGCACATCCATCTTTTTAATGAGCCTTGTTTATAACCTGACGCCATGTTTCTAGTCACCTACCCTGTTTACATCTTTGGCCCCTTTAATTAAGAGAAGAACCAGTTAAAAGAAAGTAAGAAGAAATATTAATATGATCTGATTAATTCAGCTAGCGGGAGGTTATGGGGTACCAAGGTTATTATAACCTATAAAGGCAACATGAGCAAAGCTGTGTTCATTTGTAATTTTATTAGGCAGAGCAAATTAGTGAGCCCACATGGCAATGACAAAAGACCCCTTCCTATTCTCTCTTACCCCCCACCGAAAGGGCCAGGCGCCTAAAGTTAGGCTCCATATTAGGCAAATGAGAGCTGATAAATCTCAGCCAACAACTAATGAGAATCTCCAGAGTTGGAGCTGTGCTAATTTGAAAACATTAGCTGAGATTTCTTTTCCTTTTTTTTGTGAATGTACAAAGTCTAACTAACCCAACCCTGCTCTTGTCATGGGGGTCAGTGGGGCAAAGATGGCAAGGCAGGAGGGGGAGAGGAATCCACAAGGGGTTAAAGATAAAACATGGCGTAAACATAGGAGGGGGCTAAGAGGAAATGCTGATAATGTGTAGATCATTAGGAAGAGCATATATCACTGATAATACAAGGAGGGATATAATTACATATAATTACATGACACTTATGCAGGAGTCCCTCCTAGCCCCCCAGCTAAGAAAATCCAGATCTTTTCCTTGCACTGTTATCCTGCAGTGTCCATGGAGTAACATTGAAATCATGGCGATATCAAACCCCTTTCAAGGCTTTCCAGTGCTGCATCTCTCATGATGTGACTTCACCAAATTCAGGTAAACTTCCCACTGAAAATGCAGGTGGATCCCAGCCCTGGTGTAATCCACAAAAATCACTGTTTGATAAGGTTGTTAATCACAACCATGCTAGTCCAGGCTAAAAAGTTACTGCATCATCTTGGTGCTACACAGATAGTAAAACCCAAAAAAATCTTTTCTGCTCCTCAGAAGAAAGGCCTGACCTAACAAAATGCATTTATCCCATTGACTGGGGTATGAAGGGAAAGTTTGCAGCACTTCTGAAGAGTTTGGTCCATAAGTAACTGCTGCATGTTACAGGTAACGGATGAACAGCACTGCACCACCCAACATACAGGTGGGGAAACTGAGGTACTTTCAGACTAGGGAAGAGAATAACAAGATTTCACCTGCATTCATAGCTTCATTTGCTTACTTGAATTTTTCCACCAAAATCTTTTGTGGGACTCGGTCAAACTGAGAGATTAAAAATTCACGAATACTCCAGAAAATCTGGCTGTAAGAAGAAATTGCATAACCCCTGAGTCCGAGCTATCAGAAAAATATCTTGGACTGTGATCTTATGCTTCTGCCACTCACCATGACTACTCACCTATTGCTGTATCTTTGCTACCTGCATCATTTAATTCTACTGATATTCCAAAATGTCACATTTTATCAAAGACACTCACTTAGCTGTGAGCTGAGTGAGCAGATGGGCTACAGACCATAGGATCTTTCTGTTTAGTGTACAGCACAAAAACCAGACAAAAACCCAGGGTCCCTAATAGCCGTAAGAGAGTTAAAATAGCCACAGTGGGGTGGGAGGGGGGAAGCTATTCCAAATTTTTAGATTCCACAGTTCATAAAACTAAAGTTGAGGGATTTAAAAGAAATGCAAAAGAAAGAATGAAATATGTAAAAATTACCAAAGAATTACTCCAACATAGTGGGGGCTTTTAAGCAGAGACCACCTTACTGAAAAATCAATTTTAAGAGCATTATATTTCACACTTCATTGTTATCTCAGTTTAAGTAGCAAGTCTAATAATACTGAAAACTATTTTTATGTGTATCTAAATCATCCAACCCTCATTGTTTTTCCTCACCTAATCCCAAATGATTTCATTAACACACAAAATCCTGCAGTCCAGGTAAGATATCAGTGGTGGGGCATTGCCAGACTGAAAACTCACACAGCTTTGTGGTCCCTGTCTACTGCACGTACAGTTAAGTTGCTCTTTTCACTCCTGTGACAAATTTCACTGACTCTGTTAGTCCCAATTTTACTGAAATGTATTGAAGTAAAAAATTTAATTACCAAACCCTAGCTACTGAAAGGGAATTTTAAGGCATTTTAGTTTAGCTAGATTTATTCATTTTTTTCTTTCACACATGACTTTGGATTTTGAGAGTTGGTACCTCTCAGACTTCTGCTAAGCCACAGCCCATGGCTATAAGATACTCTAAGGACAGGAAAACTCACTGTGACTGTCAGGTTCAAATATCTCTTTCACAGCAGTGCCCGTAAAAGCCAAAAGGCTCCGAGAATTCAAAGATAGATTTATTGTTCAATTTATATACTCCTATACACACTTTAGCAAGTATTATTAGGTGCAGTGGATTTTCAATCATTTATGTTACTGGTGTGTTGAATTATCCCAGTGATTTCCTTATGTGGACCAAAGAGCTGGTTTAGGCCTTGCAAGATAGTATCAAAAACCCACTGTTTCAAACCAAATCTATAACCCCTCTCTGGAAAAAACAACATTACTGTGAATCCCAGCTTTCTGGAGATAAGGTTTGAAAACCATTAAGTTCATTTTTTATTTGTCTTCTGCTTCTCCACACCATCAAAATCTGGGTAAGACTAGAAAACATCAACATGCTGAAATGAAAAATATAATTTAAAACAATCTGACACCTCAGTGCTGGGCCCCACACCATTTTAACACAAGCTGGGACATATTCTTGAAAATTCAGAAGAAAATTTGTCCTTGGGATATCTTCAAGTCCAATTTTGCTCTTGCAAGATGAAAGACAGGACTTTTTAAAGGAGTCTAAACAATTTCAGGCTGCAGATTTTAACAGCTTTCAGTGGACCCAACCTTCCAGATAGGGATGCCAGCTGTCATCCTCAATGCAAAGCAATTCTGTGGTAGTGTAAACTTCCCACCTACTCTCACTTGCCTCCCTTCCTTCTCCTTATCACAGGGTGGTGAGATAAAAAAAACACACGATGGTGGAGCTACAGTGTGCTGGTCTGCTGGGCTGTCCTTGCCTGCAATAAGAGCAAGTCTATAGCTGCTTTGGGTTGTCATATCTCTGCCCAGCTCTAGGTCTTCTGGTGGTTTGGAAATCACCTTTCCTTGACAACACGATATGTTTTCCCCAGAATAAGACCCACTGTGTTCCCCAGTTCCTTCTTTTCAATAATCAGGGACAAGGAAGCTGGCAGAGTACTTCAAGACCAGCCTGAAATTAAGGAATATAAACACAGGACCAAAACCCAGGAAGGCTGCTGAATGCCTCTCAAAGAGAAATTATTCCCCTGTCATTCTTTTCCACTAAGCCTTAGGGTGGACTGATGAAAAATAATCTGAACTGCATGAAAATCCCTGCGATGCATGAACTTTCATATGGAAATAGGTTTGTGGCTATTCATTACCTGTTTATATTTGCAAGGTTAAAAAGTTTAATTGATCGTTCAATAAATTATCACTTTACAGATCAGGTTAGGCTCTTAAACAAACCACGAATCACCATGTTAACACGCAGATATAAATGAGTCTTTCTCAATAGGATAAACACTGTCCCTCATGTACGGTAGGTGTGGCAATTAGATTATTGATTTTAGGTAAATGTCTTGTTAATTATGCAGGAGGCTTCACTACTCGTGTTAATTAACTTACTGCTCCTTTGAATCAATACACTCTGGCCTCAGGAGAAAGAGCTTTCTCCCCCTGGTCTTTGGGGCAAAAAAAAAAGAAAAGTTTTGTTCATCTCTTTCCCTCCCTTTATTCCTCAAATAGTCCACAACTTTCATTTTCCAAGTGAAAAAAAAATTAAATGGAGAGTGAGCAAAGTGTTAAGACATGACCAGACACTTCAGCCAAAGAAAATGAAATTCAGACCTTTCTCAATGAAAGACAAATGTAATGTTCATCCTGTAAGGACTGAACTCCAAATGGTGCACAGATTATCAGTGGACCAACCTGCAGAAGTTGTCGGTACAAACCTTCCTAGGTTCTTGAGAACCTGAGATCTCTTTCTTCCCTTGTTCATTTTTTTAAACTCCTCTTACAGCTTTTTTTTTTTTTTCATGGCTTTATCAGACACTTGCCTCGGAGAAGTATCTTCCCACTATTCTCTCACCTTAAACTTCCCTCATCTATAACCTCTTTTATTCAATCTCACATCTTCATTTTCCACAGAATTTGCCCATTGCCCTTTCTTCTTTTCTCTGCCTCTAGTCTTGCTTTACAGGCAAGTGTTAGGATGACTGACACCTGCTTTTACACCACTATCCCTAGAGCTGGCTATGCTTCCAAACAAGTATGCATTTAAAACCATTCTCAAGTTCAGACCTGATTATCTTAAATATATCTTAAACATATCTTAAACAGTCGGTATGGGCTTAGATCAAATTACAGACCACTCTCTAGAAGGAAAACTCAGATTCATCCAGTGGAGGTGTAATTTTATAGACTTGCGCAAGAGAGGGTTTTCCATTTTTGTTGTTGTTTTTGTTTGCTTGTTTTTTAATAAGCTACTTTGACCCTATATCTTCTAACAAAGATCTTCAGTCAGGAAATGCCATACAGAACTTCTCCAAAATTTTTAATGTTGCTGTTGGAATTTCTGAGCTCAGAGGAACTCAGGTTTTGTCCAGATTAACACTAACACTAACAGGGTTAGAATGATGACTATAAGCATGAACTTTCACATGATCACAGCCCAAATCTGTATCAAAGCTCCCTGGAAGCAGGTGGATCTGGATGTCTGGGCAAAAGGTCAGTCATTTCCTTTTCATCTGCAATAAGTGAAACAAACTGAAACCAGTTTCCTACTTGGCCTTTGGTTGTTTTCATATTTTCTCCTTTTCTTTTCATGATTTTGCAGTTCAAATCCGGTTTATGTTTTTTTCCCTGTGTATTTTGTTTGTGCTTTCTTTGGTGAAGAGTAGAGATGAATGATTAGGACCATAACCCTGAAGATACTTAAGCACAACTTTATTCATATCAGCAGGCTTGATGCAGTCAACAGAGCTTTTACATGAGCAAAGTTCCTCACATGTCTTAAGTGCTTGCAGGATCAGGACCTTAATCTTGTGTTTTATGCTATTCGTTGACCTTGGTCATGTACACATTTATTACTGGTATGAAAAAGTACAAGGTGGAGTGAGTGACATTCCTGATGCAGGAAGAGGTTTAACAGGGGAAAAAGAAATGTGAGTGGTTTTTTAACTGTTCTAAAAATAACCTAAAAAAGAATCTTGGTAAAAGTTTCAGACTAGCTTGCATTGATGTTTACATGAAGCCCGTTATACATAATTTTCCGAAGCTGTTTTCAATCATGCAAATGATTTTTTCCTTTGCAATATGCTAATGCAATCTGATTTATTTCAGTTGTAAAAGTTAATTACAATGTGTTTGTGAGTCCCTAAAGATGATGTATTAAATGTTTATAACCAGGATTATTAAAATGTCCTGTCTCGATTACAGTGCTTCTCTTTCAAACACTAGAACTAATTGTAGCCTTAAATCACAACAACCTCACCGTTAAAATTAACACAAGGGCAACATTGCATAATTTTAATTAATTTTAATTTGGCCAAAGCAAATTAATTTTTGTTTTCTAGAAGGACAGCTAAACTCTTTCCCAGCCCGCTTCCGTTAAACATAGAGTTCATAAACTTCTCTTTTTTTTTCAACATATGTATCCCTTTAATGATTCCACGGCTGCATATTTACACTTTACAATGTGCTTTGATTTCTCATGCTCTTTCTGCTTTCATTGAAATGACTGTACTCATGTCTGAAGTCCTTATTATTGTGCACTCAAAAAAAGAGAATTAAACAATGGTGCCATATTCTGTATTTCACTGATTGTGCATGCCTGTGCATAACACTGAATCATTCTGTACAAAAAGTAACTCAGAGCCCCTTGAAGCTCTTGGACCTTCAGTTTTTCTGTCCTGAGCACCCATGAAAGAGCTCTTGATGTCTGATGACAAAAAGTCCTTACCAAAAAAATGTTCCTAGAGAAAAAATTAATTTACACACCTACATTCTCTTTGCTTTGGTGTTGCGCTAAGGTTTTTTGCAGGAAAAATGTGTTTCTTTGTCCAGATGGCCTAAGTCATCTTAATTATGAATTCCCTAACTGAAGCTTGAGACCTTTATGTTGTGTGACATCACAGCTGGTTGCTGAGTTACCACAATGACGTCACAGAGTAGATTGCTTTGAGCCGAGTTTGGGATTAAAAACAAGAGAAAATGAGGATCTTAATCTTCTTATCCTTTTTATTGTTACTGTTTTTATGAACATAACCAAAACCATCAAACTCACGCCTAGAGGTCGTCCTGATGCAGCATTTGAAATCTCCCTTTTTTCCCCTCATGAAATACCAAATTCCTGTAATGGTAAGTGTGGGATTTGGCTGTACACGAGTAATTTGTTGCCAAGGAAAGGAAGCAAAGTTTCAATTCAGGGAGTTTCCAGTGCTTTTTTTCCAGAGGGAGCTGTGGTTTGCCTCTCCCACTCACAGAAGCAGCTGTGGGAGCGAGGGATGGGTAGGGAAGGGCTTGCCCTTCCTTATGTTCTGGGAGCTGGAACAAGAACAAACTCACCGCCTTGCATGAATAGAAAAGAATCACTTGTCCCTCTGTAGTGCTTAGCAAAGAGCATATGTCCATGATTTTTAATGACAGACAGGAACTGTGTTGTTAAAGGATGGTCACACCAGGGCAAACCAAAAGTCAATCTAGACCAGGATCATATCTCAAATTATGGCAAGAGCAGTTGCTTAGCCAAAAGCATAAAAACAGGTCAAGCTTATCACACCACCCACCCATGCCGCATGATTTCTAAGTATTTAGTAAGATTCTTTCATTAATTCTATCAGTCTTCCTTGGACCCATGAAAACATCCACAATATCCACTGGTAAAAAGACCCTAAACTCAGCTCTGTGTTGATTACTGAAAACTGTTCAGTGTAGTTTATTCCTTTTTGTCCAAATGCCTCAAAGCAATTCTAAAATGTTTATCACTAGCTTCTATGTAGGGAGAAGCTGAGGTAGAACAAGTCTGAGTTCTCTGTCACCATCTTCATGTAACCACACCATGCCAAAAGGGTCAATCGCTTAGTGGTCAGCCTTAAGACTTTGAGCAGTCCATAGGTGTTTAGAATGGCTGTACTCTTCTTTCATGCCATGCTGGAGAAAAATAGCATCTATGTAAGCCCTGTACTGTGTTGCTTTAATTTGTCTCTGGATAAAGGAACCAAATTCAAGTGCACACAGATCATCAAACTGAAGCTGATGAGGCCTCCATTTCTTACCTCTGCCTTTCCGTAAGTATCTGGTGAAGCTGCTACTTAAAAGAGGGAGCTAATATGGACTTGGTGGGCACCATTTCACCTACATAAATACCGTTTACTGGTGCATGCATTTCTTTGCCAAGCGATTCAGTCATAGTCCTGGCACAAGAGTCAGGTGAGGGCTGCAGCTGCCCTGAAGCTGAAAAGGAACCTGAATTACTTATCTATGTTAACACATTCCCCTGACACTTTACATCTTTCTCTGCTCCTCAGCTCCATATGTGAAAATAGGCCTTCTGCAACACAGCAACATTTTTTCAGTTGCATTGGTCACATCTTGACTCTGAAGAACATGTTACCTATGTGGTCCTAATCAGCTGCTTTCATGTGAAGCCTGTGTCTATTTGTTCTCCTCACTCCCCCAAGCCCTCACGTTCAGACTCTTCCTGGAAAAGAAAACCAGCAAGAAAGATGCAGCTGCACTTGGTTCAGATTCTCATCGTCTGGAGATATAAATCTTACCATGGCCAAACATGTTAAATACTGAAACTGCTGTCTTTAAGCACTGGCAGTCTGCAGCCTGCCATCTTCATCCTTCTGGTGGACAAATGGGTGCTATAGTCTCACAATTCAGAGGAGAGAAATACAGGGCTGGGTGATGTATCTTCTCAGTGGATCATCTCCTCTCTAGCAAGAAGAAGTATATCTGCTTTAGGTTTGATTTACATGCTGTTGGCTATCTTTAGCATCCTTCCGATTTCCAAGAAGATGACACAGATGTTAACTCCTCAAAGCCAGACAGTGCCTGGGCAGGGACTTGCTGCATGGCAGTTGAAAAGAACAGCAGTTGCAGATTGGGCTGGACAGCACACCACAAAGGAAAAACATACGGGGTTTGTGAAGGCCTGGTCTGCATGTTCAAATCCTATACTCAAACAGACTGTGGGTGAGCATGACCACAATAGGAAAATCACAGAGTCACCTCAACCATTCTGTGATTCTGTGGTTTTCCTATTGTGGTGATATTTCCTACTGGCTCACTAGGAAATAGCCTTTCAATTTATACCTTCCTTCACTAGGTTGCAGATGAAGCATGGACAGAATGGACCAAAGGCCCAGATAACAAAGCACTTCTTATTTCTTGGATAAAGATCAACACAAGCATCTCAAGAAAAGATTTTTAGAACTGCTGAACAGCTACGGATTTCACAGATAGGTGCTCAGCAGCTCTTAAAACAGGACTTTGCTGTTTGGAGACTGTTTCAGCCTACAGGCTCTCTTTGACAGTGTAGCAGACAGACATTTTTTGATGGAAAGGCAAGAATTTGAGGGAAAGTGGTGACTGAATTTCCTTCATTCATCATTTATAACTGAGGGTACACAGACAAATATGAGGTCCTTTGCTTACAGTCCAAGCTGGCTGGACACTTTCCAGACTCCACAAAATATAGTAAAAGTTTATATGGATTTACCTAACCAGGCTTGATCCCGAGCTTTTTCTTTCTGCACTGTTTTAGCATGTCCTACAAAAGCAGCGTCAGACTTTTCTCAGCAACAGTGAATGGCACTTGGTCCCATCCAAACAGCTCTTCACCTTCTCATTCGATGGAGATTCAGCAGCTGAATGCATTGAGACAGCAATGAACTTCTGTCACCCACAGCGTTAATGACTGAAAGCCAGGATTAAAGTAAGCAGCATAAATAGCAATTCTTTAATTATAATGAATGGCGCATTAACCTCAGCATGAATCTGTCATGACTTTTCAAAATGGCACATGTGTGGTGCTGTGCCTGAGTTAATGCCCTGGACTCTTCAGTTGTTCACTTAAGATCTGTTTGCTTCTCTGACCAGAATAGCTCCCATCCAGCTAACTTCAGTCATGGTGGGACATATCTATGTCCAGCAACACAGAAATATCCTGAGAAATATTGATGGTAAAGAAATTTGCTCATCTGCTTACTGTAGTCTTTCTTGTTCTGGGGATAAATAAACTTGTTAACTCCCAAGAAATAGGATTAGGCATTTATCACTAGTGTTAGATCCACATACAAGAGGCCAGATTCTCTGTAAGTCATCAAAGCTCTGCTGAAGTCCATGAAATGATGCCAATCGTTACCAGCTGAGAACCTGGTCAAAACACTGTGGAAAACCACAAATATATTACTTTCCATGAAACAGAAAACACAAATGTTATATTATAATGGGAATGGTTTAACACAGCGTGTTGCTATTAATGGACCCTCAGACCATGGAGGGCTGTATGCACTTTGATAGTCTTCCAAGCTCAGAAATGCTTCTCCACACTGTGGTTTGAGGATAGCATGCCATTGTATGTCAGAGCCACACAAAAAATGAGTTATGGTGGGATTATGTGAATTAAAGCTAAGGGTCATATAACCTTTCACACCCCAGTAGGGTGCTGACAAAGAGAGATGAAAAAAAGCCCCCATCTTGCTGTCTAGGTCTCATTAAGTTCTTAACAACTTTGGAAAGTCCCATGGTGTTTCACAAATCAGACATCGTAACCATCAAATGTCCTACAGCAAAGACTTTTACTGACCCACTGTTTGTTTATTTTTTTTATTTTGTTGCCCAAATACCTGTAAGTTTTCCCTCAGGTGTCTGAATATTTTGCCCACAGTTGCACACCAGGAGATGGCTTGATTCTGCGCTTGGCCTGAGCCGACTGAGGTTTCTCTCTTCCTACGCATGCATCAGCTGTACAACTTTTGTATGCAAACCCCCTTTACATGGCGCTGTGGAAGCCCTGGATTTAACTCAGACTCTCAGCCTTCTCTACAGCAATTCACTTGGATCAGTGTTCTGACTTTTAGTTAGCTGGCTGTTCCTCCCCTCTTCTTGCTTACAGCATTACTAACCTGTAGGGAAAGGGTGAGCTTACCCATTGTTGGAAATACAGAATATATTAAAAGTCAAAAAGTGATATAATGGCACTGCTCTCACCTACAGACAGACACGGTTGACCCAGCCAGGCAGACTGCTCAGGCCCAGGACTTCGCAGTTCTCTGATTGTTTATTCTGCCACAGCCCAGTGCCTTTGCCCCGTGCTGCCACATATTCTCAAGTCTATGATGAACTGGGTGTGTATATCCTGATTTCTTCTCACTCGTCCTGACCAGAAGTAAACAAGATTTCAAAAAGCAATTTGTCTCCTTCCTGCTTTTATCTCCAGGATTCTGCTTAGTGAACAGTACTGGAGCTTTACTCAGTATATCGATGCACCTCACACATCAGAATTTATCATTACTCTTAAATGATGGGGAGACTGAGGACAGGTAAGCAGATAGGCTTGCCCTAAATTAAGAACTGTTGTAAATTAAGTGCAGTGGATGGGTGAGAGGAAAAGACCAAATCTCCTGGAAAAAAAAAAAAAAGAAGGTGTTTTTTTTTCCTATGCCTATTTTTGTTTTGTTGTTGGTTGTAAATTATTGCATGAATGTGCACTTCCTAATGATGGCCACAGACAGAAAGGGGAAATTCCATACAGGCAGGGGAAGAAAATACAATTAATTTCACTATATTTCTAGCACAAATTAATCAAAAGGGAGGCCTACAGTTCATTAGAATCTCTGTTTTCACATTTTCAGCTCCTTGTCAAGTATCTAGGTTATATGTAGACCAGAATGGAAAATACAGATTTTAATAAAACCCCAGAGCTGAAATACTGAAGAACCACAAAGCTGAGGACCAACCCCACTTAGGGTAAATCCACAAAAGCTTTCTCTAAAAGTTAACAGTCCCCATGTCTTCCTATGAGCCAAAACTTGGAGTTTTTTCTCCCAGCTGCTGTCTGAGTCTGGTGTTACTTCTGGCCAGAAAAGAGATCCAGAAAAGTTATGTGCTGGGGTGTCATCAGCAGAGAAAAACCTGTTACCTATAGGAAGCTTGAATCAGCTTGCACTTCTGGCCTGATGTCTTGAATGTAAAGGATTTCTTTGAAGAATCTTCATTGCCTCCAAAAACAGAACTACATTAAAAAAAATAGATAGCCCTGAACAGGAAGGCCTGAACCACATATTCATTCTAGGTCCCAGATCTCTCAGAATCTGATTTCAGATCCTCTTCTCCATGTTCACAGTTGGGTTTGATCAAAACTAGAGGTGTTCTTCACCCAGCCCTTCAAAAACCCAGCCTTGGCTTTAACCAAATATGCCTAAGGCTCTTCCCTAGCAGCTTTCAGCTGGGTTTCCTTTTGATTGCAAAATAGTTTCTTTCTCCACTCAGTGGGCAATGAACCTTTCAGCATTTACCCCCATGGCTGCAACAGCTTCATTTATCTTCATCTTTGAAAGCAACTCTATAATTATACCTTGCATTGTTCTCTGCAAGACGCTCACCAGTTAAGAAAAATATGTAATCAGCCGCCTTCCTTTCTAGGCAAAGGTACGTGTGACCAGTGAGACCTTTCCAAACTAGGACTGTAAAAGAAGTTAGATGTTAGATAAGGACTATTCTCCAAAGGAGAAATATATGCAAAAAGGAGAAGATAGACATCTTGCCAGAGAGTAGCATTTCTAGATAAACACTTCTGGTTATAGATTATTTCAGATCACATATCTGCTTTCCTGTGTTCCTTTGATTATTACTGCTTGTCACTGACACTAAAATTGGAATTTGTGGCTGACCCCCATTCCCTATTGGCAAATGACCCTGAAAGGGTTATCAAGGCCTTATACCCAGTTTTTTCCTCTTCCCGTCACTTTAATTGTACTGGTAATCTCATACAGCTTGTGAATTGTGAGAAGAGAGGGAGGGGGGAAATATGCAGAAGAACTTGAGTTGAAAACCATGAAATTATGTCATAAATGCAAAGTTTCTCATAGGAAAGTCTCTGTCTCGACTACGCAGGATCGGGCAAGGGGTGGGAAGGAGGAGAGAATTCTTCAGGAAACTCAGAAAGAAATAGGCCTCTCCTCTTGTCTCTCACGTTTTGCAGAATAAATGCTTGGCGTTAAAGAAGACATGGGCTCCCTTGTCAGGATGAATCATCCCTTTGGAATCCACACAGAGCATAGGATGAAGAGGCGGTATATTGCAAAACGCCAAATGCATGTGCTGGAATCGCAGCCTGCTGCTTCCAGCACAACCCCACTAACTCAACCTCGCTCGCTCCCATTCCCATTTCTGGTTTGTGTCTTGTCACCTAAAACATAAACAAAGCTGAGGAGCTCATGGAGAGAAATGAGGGGGTGGAGGAATGGGGTGGAGGGAGGATGAGGCGAGGCTTCCAGTGCGACCCAGCTCTTCCTTTTGCTGCCCACAAGCATGAGAACATTCCTCTCGCACAGCCTGGTGTGTGGACCCCGTCCACATCTCTCCTTAGTAACAGAAACATGCTGCTGGAAGACAGTGTCCCCAGGATGCTTCTGGGTATTTTTCCCAGCATCATACATTTGGTTTGTGTTTTATTACTCTGGCAATATTAGGCGCTCTCTGAAAAAGATGACACTTCAAGAACACATGGAGAAAAAACAACGGCCTCACAATGAGTGCAGTCCATAGCCAACTACCAAGATATGAGAACAAAACAGTGTATAAGTAACATTTAGCATGAGGTAACTTACTTCAATGCTGAGCTACAAAAGCATCTAAGAAAGAGAAACTTTTCAAAAGGATAGTGTTTATTTACTCCACAGCATTTCCTTTGAAGTAGAAAATAATGGTAATACTGACAGGGAATTATAAGTGAAATAAAATAGATGTGAAAGGCTTTCAAAACGTTCCCTCTTAAAATTTTAAACTCACGGTCCACAGTATTTCCCCTTTTTTTGAGTACCTTAGCATGGGTTTGCCTTGCTGACATCAATGTACCAAAGGTAACACAGCGGGATAGAGTGGTACTCCAAGAAAGGTGTAGAAAAGGGTCCATTTCCGTGGTTCCCACTGTTCTAATAAATACAACTACTTTGTTCCCAGCACCTCCTCTTTCCCACATGCCTCTGACAGTTGGCAATAATAAAGTTGCTGAATTCATATGGAAAGAAGGAAATGAAATATTAAAATAACAAGACAAAGATAAGATTTGCATTTGTACTTATACCATTGGCTTTTAAGAGAGTTTCCCCTATTAATATTAGATTTTGACAGAGGGAGGGGGAGGCCAAGTTTCTGCGCATTTCAAATGCTGACCATCATCCTGCTGTCATTAGTAGCGTGTTCCTGAGCTAACTGATCATTCAACAGTAACAGCTTAATCCAGATTGGGCAGATACACACAGCCCCATCTCTGTCAAACTAACCAGGCTGCACAACATAGAGTTTATGCCAGATTTACACTGGATGTGTCTAGACAGACAATATCTGATCTGGCTTAAAGTAAGAGTGGCATGAACAGACAGTATCTGTGCTGGCAAAAAGCCTGGCAGGACAGAGTTAAGCTGTGACATCCTTTTTTAACAAACTTAAGCCAGTGAGGAAAAATTCATGTAAGAGCAGTATTTCATATTATATAGCCACAGAGCTTTTCACTTAGTACTAGGGGTCCTAATGCTGGATTTTCTGTATCACTGAAATGTAGCTGTAGCCTTTGTTTACACCTATGCTGTGAGCTCTACATCTTCCTTGTGTTCGATTCAGTGTCAGCACAGCTCTTAAATGAGGTTTGGAGCTCATGGAGTTCACACAAGGATTTGTTACAACTAGATGAAGCTGTTTCTGAAGACATACCCAAGCAGTTTGAATACCAAAGCACTAAAACTATTGACCATATTTGGCCCTCAATTTTATGTTCTCTCTAATTCTACCAGTCTTCTTGGAAAAAGCTTTCATGTGTCTGCCGATCTTTGGTTTATAGCCCCTTTAAAACTCTATTGCCTTTTTTGATTGCCAGACACCCTTCCTTCCACGTGCTGCCCCAAAGTGACATCTCCCTTACTTGACTATGTTAAGGCGACCAACCACACAACTATTTTGTGCCTCCATGGCATGTTTGCAGACCATTTTCCAAACAAACCATGCTTTCCATAGGCGCCTTGGTAAACCTGGCAGAACTCCAACACATAAATTAGAAGGGTCCTGATTCACATCTCAGCTGCAAAAAATGTGCAAGACATACACTGAACAAGTCCAGCCACCGGATGGGAGGACTCAACTAATTGGTGGAGTTGGCTCAAATACTTGGCCACCAGCTGGCTGATACAGCAGCCTTCAGCCCCAGGGAGTCAAATGTTCCACCCAGAATCAAAGCTGGGTCTCTTTAGTGGTAGAGCAGAGCAATAACCTCTGGTACCACATGGCTCAGACCATTTTTTAATTATTATTATTAATTTTGAAATATAAAAACAGTATAAACCCTTTTCTAAAATTTAATTTGCATTTTAAAAAGCAGAAAAGAAAAGAATGAAAGCATATGGTATCAATCATATTTTACAATACTTGTAACAGCAGTTCGGAAACATGTGTTTCCTAACTGCTCATTCAGCAGTATCTGTATAATTTTTTTAAGCAAAAAACAACCCTCTAAACAAAGCATTTAAACTAACCAGCATTGCATGATATTGTACTTAGCTGAAATGAACCATTTTATTTGGGTGTAAGCTGAATAGAACCAGTGGTTACTGTTGCTCTGTTACTATTCCAGAAACCTTCTTTCAACTTTAAATTAGATTCAGGAAGAAAGGAAGAAAAATACCATTCCTTCAAGTATCACTGCAATTGCTACTCCTGTAATGGCAAACACTGAAAGTGTGGTATATCTTGTTCATGCTGTTGCCAGAACACTTTATATAACAACAGAGGGTCTGTCTTAATGGAACAAAACAATGGCTCATCAAAACAGGTTCCCTGTCTCAGTAGTGGCCTTTTAACTGATGCTTCCAGAAAAGCACGGGATCTGCCTCATTCATTTAGCCAATTGATGCTGAGAAGGTAAGTACTTCATCTTGATCTTCTGTGATGATTAATTAATATTTGGATCATCTTTCCTTTCTTATCATTAAATGTGGCTGAAAAAATAGGGTCGTATTGCTATGACTGCCTTGGGGTGCCCAACATATAAACTTCATGAATTCAATTCATATATTTAATAGCCCTTCAGAGATCCATCACACTTCAACATGGAGGAATAACAAGAATTGGTTCCAGTCACCTATGCCTCAAACCAAATGCAACACTTCTCTTTCTCAGATCAGATCACTACCCAATTTCTTGAGAGATGTATGTACCTCCCCCGTTCCCCCCACCACCCCCATATCACCATCCTGTCAAAACCCATTTTCTCTGCTGAAAGCCACTGGGTGATTTTTAGCAGATAAATGCGCCACCTTCAGATTTCAACTCTATCACATTTTGTTTGTTTGTCTGTCTCTCTGCTACATTCTGCATACCTTCTTGCAACAGAGTGATAATATAGTTATTGCCAGAAAAAAATGTACGGACATCCCTCTTCCTCTCTCAGTCACACTGACATCCATTCATTTTACACTGAAATAACTCCGTTGACTTTATTGTAGTTGTTCTGACTTGGTATTGGTACAAGCGAGAGAAGAACAAGGTTCTATTTATATTTTTCATTTCCTATGTGCAGCTGATGTCTGAGACCCTGCAGCGCGCTGGCCTTCGCTGGGATACTTGACAAAAATCCACCCTTCTCTCTGAAGATAAAACAAGGGTTTATCAGCAAGAAATTAGTAAAGCAATCAACATGCAAGAGGATCCTCATTTAATAAGTGCTAACTTTTATTTTCCTAATAGGCATTAAAAACAATAACACCACGTCCATGATACAATTTGATTAAATTGGCTCCGATGGCTTTGGGAGCAGTAATATGATTAAATGTCTAACACAGTACATGTTCTTGGTGGCTGATCGGCAGAGTGCCTCACTTTTATTCCACAAACGCCGCAGTTCTTGGTGATGATGGCATTAACCATTTCCTGTTCAAGCCTGCTGGAAAATCCAAGCACTTTCCTGTCAGAAAGACCTGAGACACACTCTGGGGCAACACCATGGAGTGAAGAACTGGGAAAAATTTCCAAATATTCTCTTCCCATTTGTCCTTTGTATCTTGCAACCAGGTCCTTGGTCACTGCTTGACCTGTGAGTGGAAAACATTTTCCTACCTACTGTCTATTTTGAAACACAATCCCTAAAGTAAAGATCTTGACACAACCCTCAGTTCAATGTGCACCACGTGTCAGGGCTCCCCCCTCGATGCACACAACACAAGTGGAAGCATTCATTCCAGATTCAGAAAGTTACCATGTCTCCCATGGCCAGACTCTGTAATTACTTCTTTCTGACCTATTTCATGGCTAAAATGACTGAATGAAATTTAACCCCTAAAACAAGAGAGATTTCTATGATGGGGCATGATTTGTAAATGATTTAAATATGATTCATTCCCTTGTGCAATGAAGTGCTAATACATCTGCTACCTTTAAGAATTTTTTTTTTAACTGTAAGAAATTATTAAGAAATCCTATTGAAATCAAGAATCTTATAAGACACCTGCTCATCCACTTGAGCTTAAGCATGTGCATGAGTGCCTGATGCATTGGAACCAGTGCCTTCTGCACAGACTGAGATCCACTGCAACCCAGCTTAACTTCAAGGGAATTTGCCAAGATCCCAATAACACAGCTTCTCGATACTACCTAAAATAAATAATACAAACTTCCCAGCATCATGATTTTTACAAGAGGAGCTGTTTATATACCCCATCATGTGACTAATAGATCAGATATTGTAACAAATCGTTCTTGCTCATCTCAGGAACCTGTACTAAAGGCCCTTGGCATCAGGACACCAAGAAATAAACCCAGTCAAGTTCAAGGGGCAAAATATCTGAACAGTTTCATGTTACTTTCTTTCCCCAGTGTATTCTGTAGGCTGGATAAAACAAACACAAAAAAGCCCAGGTGGATTCATGGGCATATTTATACTGGACAGACTGGAATGAAGTGTCTCCAGTGCTTCAGAATAGAACATTTCCAGGTGCACAGCAGCATTCAGTATCTAACGCTTTTGAATACAGAGCTCATCACTAAGACAAGAGGAAATTATTATTTCAACTCCTTTTATCAGACCCCACATCATGTGTTTGCACTTGTTCAAACCCAGAGCAGACTTCACTGTTTATTTTTTGTATTTCTGAGAGGTCTTAGCCATATGCAGAAATATGTCATGGTTTCCACTGCCTCTTCACACAGCACTTGACTGTGACAGTTAAAGAAGGGAAGATGGGAAGCCTCATGACCAGCTTCATTTAACAGCTAAGGAGAGAAGGCAGAGCAAAGCCAAGCAGCTTCTACAAAGGACGCACTACAAGCTCAGGTCCTGAGTTCAGTACCTACATTTCTAATTCAGGAAAAGTCATCTGTCCTCTTGTCTTCCCTGGCCAAGATGACTGTCTAATAGATAACTGGGGAAGTTAAGCTACTTTGGGATTTAAATAATTTACAATGCAGCGGGAGAACAAACCTTTTTTTAATTAATCAAATTCTATAAAATCTGATAATTTAACAGAATCTGAAGTACCAATGATGATGTAATGACACATCCTGAGAGAAAATTCTATACATTTCCCCCCTCTTTTCCTCTAAATCGGTAATTACTAACATAATGCTAAATAAGAAAAGATTTAGTCTCCAGTCATGGAGCCTTTGATGTAGCGCACGGCTTTTTTGTTCTAATTCCCTATAGATAAAATAGGCACAGATTACTCCTTTGTACCCTAACAGCTTTCTCACCATGCCTTCCCGCAGCACAACTTCTTGTTCAGTCAGGCTGGCATATCTGTAGTGACTTACGCTGCTTATTTTTTGTTTTCATGCCTGCAAAGGTTCACACAGCCAGGGGAAGGCTCATTTCTGAAGAGGAATAATGCACTGAGAAGCCTCCTGGACCTCGTTCATGGTCCCTTCCAGGAGAACTAATTGCCAAAACTAATTAAGACTGAAACTGATGGGGTTCTCTCCCACATAGACTTTACAGGATTAGGAACAATACTGGTTAGCTGTAAACACGGTCTCTTAAAAAAACTACAGATTCTCTTTGCCGAAGGCTTAGAGTGGGCGGGGATCAGAAGCTTTTTGATATGTAAGTATACCCAGCAGTAATAAAAGTCTTACACCAGGTTAACTACACAATTTGCTAATAACATTTGCTGACACAATCCATGAAAATCACTCTGGCAGCCTGATTTCTGGCAAGTGTACAAACGTTTTATTGAACACATGCTGCCTATGAAACATGGTCTATGAAAACATGGCCCCCCTATTCGCAAACGGGCAGCTGAGTAACATGTGAATAAATACCTGCTCTCGATCCCTCCTAGTTTATAGCGGGCAGGAAACCTCCAGTTCTTTCACACACATTTTGAAGGAAAAAGCGAGAAAAAGTTTCTCAACTAACTTTGGTGTTGGAGAGCAAAACCTCCAAACAGTATGGCCTGCAACTTCCCTCACCAGTGAGTGTCAGTCAAGGCAGGCATTCCATTTAAAAGAAATCTTTATTTTCACACTGTTTTGAGCTGAAACATGGTCCACTCATGTTCTTCTACTCAAAGTGGAGCTTTACAGAATTCAATGATGCATATTATAAGCGAAAATTTTTCAGGGAATTGCATGCAAGAATCTCAAGGCAGTGTTTTGCCCTGAGATTGGCCCTGGCTGCACAGGAGAAAGTCCCAGGGAATATGCATGACTAGACATATAAAATATGTATCCAGGCTGACCTACCCATTCGTTTATGAAACAGCATTTCCAAAGGCAGATGGTGAAGCGCTGTCAATCACTACCATGATGCTAGAGGAGCACGATGCAGTTCAGCAGGTATCTAGCACTTACTGGTAAATCAAGCGCACACGCGGTGGTCCCAAGATATACTGGATTCCCCCTCCACCACCACCTCTAAAACGCCCTGTGACATAGGACAACACAAAACACTGCATTACTGACTGCTTACTCAAGAGGGGCCGTTACAGGTAAAGGGATGGAATTTTTTCCCCATGTTTCAGCTGAATGGCTGCCACGCTTCGGGGGCAATAATTAAGACTAGTGAATAACACAATCATTTTTTCTTTCACTATTGGTAAATTTATTTCTGTGATATGTTGATGTGTCAGTAACATCTATTTGTTTGTCACATCTCTCGCAGTATCCCTCAGAATTATCCAGAAATGGGGAAAGTCCACAAAAAACTCAGAAACTAGGTACCAATATAACAGCTGGTAATTGGCAGTTGTCGTTTAGGGTTTTTGCATTTTTGTTCATACAGAAAAAATTATGACGCTATTCTATCCCAGAAGTAAAATTCATTGGTTTTAATACATTATTTTAATCTTATAATTTTGATTTTTCCTTTCACACACATAAATAAATGCTTCTGAAATAGAAAAAATAAAGAAAAGGAAAATGAATAACGTGAAAGGGAAATGGAGAAAGATGTGTTGGTTTCTCCACAATATTCAATAGAATCATAAAAATTTCTTAACATAGCCATTAATGATAGAACATATCTGGTCATGTTAATTTATCAGCTCTGCACTTCAACCCAAGCACACACATATTTCAGAGAAGAATTCACAAAACACATTGTGCAAGCCTGTCCACAAATCTGGGCCCTATTCTGAGAGCCTTGCCTGATTTATAGCTTTGAGAAGAAATTGTGCAAAACTTGTGGTTGGCCTGAGACCTGGAAAATTTGATCAAAGTCAAACCCCCGGATTCAAAAGGGTGCCTTACATATTCATATAAGGCAAATGTTCTTATAGGTGCTGTGAGTGCTCACCTGCTCTCTCTTGGACATTTCCAGAATTATTTGCTAGGAGGGAGAGATACTTCTGAAAGGGATGACTATCTGATTTTGTACAACCATTCTTGCACCGCGATCTACATGTTTGCAGAGGTGATAGTAATAACACTGGGGTATTTTTATGCTAGGGAGGACCCTTCTGCTTAGGGACTATTAGCATCATATTAAATCTTTGGCTTTAGAGAAGGGGCCTGTCAGGTTCAACACTGAGAACTGCAAACTTCTCCTCTGAGGAGATGTGTGATGTGCTAGTAGTGCTGCCTGCATTGTTTCCCATCTTCCCTAAAGCTGCTTCTTTATTTTAGTGTGGCTCAGACCCAAATTCAGTACTTTCGGAGTGGCTGGCCTATGCCAATCTAGTAGTCTGAGTTAACGATTTCATATTGTTACAATTGTCTTAGTGGCCGGAGTCCTCCACGTTGGCGCAAGTAGGGTGGCTTCTGTTATGCTGCAAATAATTAACTGTATAATTTTGATACGTGTGAAATACATACACGAAGATGGCATGTAGGAGGATATCTTTCACTGGCTTCTAATAACAAAGTAGAAAACAAAGCAACACAAAAGTCCTCCAAAACTGCAGAAGTAATGCCACAATAAATTAATCTTTCCAGTCATTATGTCCACAAGTGTGAAACAGTCTGAGGGATGCCAGATTCTTCCTCTAAAAGAAATGCTGAATTCTGATAACCATTGAGTGATCCCTCATTTCTTCAATGTGCAAAGCTGTGAAACCCCAAGGGTTATTTTTTTCCCTTTCATTTCTCTGCTGACAAGTGGCATGGGAAGTGTAGAAAGAGTTTAAAAATTTAGCTTTGAGAAAACATATTCCCAATGGGATCTACTTTATACACTGATTTCAATGGAAAACTATTTTCCTAAAGGGTTTTTTTTTCATCCCCTTTCCCAGCTTGCTTCATGAAACCAAATGTTTTACATAATATTGGAAATCAACCCCCACCCCTCACTTATTCCCTCCCTTCTCTCTGTCTGTCTCTCTGTGGAATAGGCAAATCAATGGAGAAGTGTTCAAGCTTTTGTTAAAATGAAAGAATGGAAAATTAAAGGAGGTTGTTCAGAGTAACAGTCACATAAAAATGTACAGCCTGTGGTTCTTGACTCTCTTTGACTGTAGAACTGTTGCTCGTTTCTCTCCAGCTGCCTGTGATAAAGGTACATATGCAGTCTGTATATAATTATATGAGGGTGTGCAGGCAAACCCCTGCACAGCCAGGATGATGTGAGGTTTCTCTATACACTCATTATGTTCCTGGACTTTCAGATTTTTGTAGACAAAATAAGATTTCTTTCATTAAAATGGGATTTATTTGTGGTTCAATAGCCTGAGGCTGCAGAAAAACAGGGCATTTCACCATTGTGTCATTGAACATTGAACTCTTGCCTTTTAATTATATAGGTTTCTGACACCCAACCAGACTTCTCTTTTTTTTCCCTCGTCCCTTTAAGGGAGATGACGCAATTGTGACATAGCCGGGCCCCAAATAAGAAATTCCTAACCCAGATGGACACAGTATAAACATTCAGATGCAGAGACACTTGGTTTAGTATTGCGGCAGGACCCGGTTGATTTGAACCACACTTTTCACAGGGCCTTGCTGGCCCCCAAATGAGAAATTATTGATCCAAATGGAGTAACATAAGGATTCTGTCATGCAGTGAGAGCCACGTGGAGGCTTCTCCCAGGCAGATGGACCAGTTGAATAGTCAGTTCTTTCCCTGGTGAGAAATGAAACTAGAACAGGTTTTTCTTTTTTCTTCTTTTTTTTCCTGGTTCGTGCATATTCTTACCCGGTGTTATCTGAAAGTGAGGTATTTCTTATCCTAAAGTGAATGAACTAAAATGTCCTTAATTATGCAAAGGTAATTTGACCTGATGAACAGGTCAAATAAAAAAGAAACACAATCCAGCTTCACATAGATCAAGGAAATCTTCAATCTGAAAATGAGAAGTGCTGAACTGTCCCCATTCCTATTAAAATTCAATTTGTGTTGCTGTTATTCAACACCTCTGGAGCTCAGGCCATCTGGGTCCTTTCACATCTGTGATCCAGCCTTCCCACAGGTCAAAAATACCTGATAGTATAAATCTAACACCCAAGACTTAAGGTCATGTGGTCAGACTCAGCCCTGAAAAAATCAGGAGGACCATTGGAGTCTGCCTGGTCCAGAGACTGACACCTTCAGTAATCTATTTCACATAGCAGTGAATAAGCAGACTTCACAGTTAAAAAAGGAGCTGCATGAAACTTGGAAGTGAAAATGTAAAAAATATATAAGTATATACATATCTATGTTCTTTTTTTTTTAATTTTTTGATGCAAAAGACGCATTTTGTGGGGAGAAATGCAGAAATAAAAAAAGTCCTCAAGTGTTAATACTTCACTACTATTCTGTTTGATTAAAAAATATCATTTCACTGACTTTACATTTACAATGAAGTTTATAAAATTATATGTAGTAGAACATCAACTTTTTCAGGCACAATTTCACAACAATCTTCTGTTTCAAATAGCTCTAGGAAAAATATTAACTGTATGACTCTTGTAGTCAGGACCATGCCATCCACACAGGAAGACAAAGAAACCATCAGCCATACATTGTTTCTGCGTGCATCTCTGGTATTATTTTTAACTATGGCATTATATCACATTGGGCAAAATTATTTGGAAAGATCTTAAAAAGAATTCATATAAAAAGATTTCTAAGCACCACAGCAGGTGACAATTTAATCCAATTGAAAAATCAACACTGGACACCTAGTAACCAGTTGCCAGGCTTTCACCACATGCCACTGTTATCAGCCATTGATTAGATGAATTAAATTTTTGTAACCAAGAGAAGGTTTTGTGTCCCCCTTGGACCTGGTTCAATACTTCCCATGAGATCAGGCAGGCTTTTTGTAAGCTTTACACCTTTCTCAAAATAGTCCTGCAAACACAAAATTCAGCAGGAAAATTATCAGTTAAATGGCATAGTCATTACTTGAATGACCGCAGCTAAAACTTCTTGGTATTTCCCAAAAGGTGACAAAGAATTTCCCAGTAGCACAAGGTCTCTAAAATAATTTAGATACGAAACCTAAGCACTACACAGGCAGGAAATGTCCAGGTACTGATGGATCCAACTGTCTCCATGTACAGTATGGTAGACTTTTAGAGGAAAGCTTTCCTGGTACAAGAAGGTGCTAATGATGAAGACTCAAGAATTCATCACAGCATCTCCTAATGTGTTATGTCCCAGCTGATCCCTATGGATCCCTACAAATCATTACTGTCATCTTCCCAGTGCAAACAGACAGAGAGAGAAGGAGAATCTGACAGTGCTTCTCTCTATGGCCTGTCTACACATAATTCTGTGGATTAGAAGTGCAACATGAAGCACATCATGAAAACTGATCACAGCCTTTTATTCTGCACTGAGTGTCTTTTGGATGGGGCTGAGAGCAAATAAAAGGGTTTATGCATTTCCAGGTCATTTAAAGGTATTATACATAGCCAATAAGGCTTTGGGATAAGAAAGCAACTTCAGAGGAGGAGTTAAAAAATCTGTGGTCCCCCACTTATACTCCTTGTTTTTTGTCTATTTTTTTTCTAGCATCCTTTCTGTGTCACCAGAAAATATAAGGAGAGCAGCATTTGAGTTAAACCTTGCCTGAATTATCCCTTTCATAAGCCTGTGTCTTCATTTTTTTAAAGTAAAGGTTTCCTTTATTAATTTTACCCAGCTAGCATTCACTTAGCATTTGCTTTGAGGGATAATTGACAGGTTGAGGCGACACCCGCCAGAACTAGAGCCATAAATCAGAAATAATTTCCAAAATTGGCTGAGGGGCTGATATGTTGAATAGGCAAATACAGGTAAAAATCTCTCTATTAGGCCTGACAGGAGCAGCAAATGTCAAGAAAGTGCTCCCTAATGCACCAGATTAGATTAATTTTGTGGTTCCTTCTTTGGGTGATTTTGTCTTTGGAATGTTACTGTGCTCTGACAGTGCTACCAGACTGCTCTCCTGGAGGGGGAGAGCTTCTATTTTCCTCTTAGATGAGGAGGATTAACCAAAACTGCTGTGGGAAAAAATGGTGACTTCTTTTAACTCTAGCTTGTCTTTAAAATAAGTCCCTTTCATAGTCCCAGCAGTAAAGTTAAAAAAAAAGATGTGTGCAAAAAAACTCCAAAAGATTAAAACATTTGTATTGTGGAAGTGGGAACTGCTTGGTCATCTGTGACAACTCAGGGTCCACTATATTTGCCTATTGAATTCCATGGTAAAATCCTCTCAACTGAATGGCATGAGATCGTTATAAAGTGGGTAGACAGGCTGGAAGAAAATTAACTTCCAAGAGTTCTGTTCACTCAGTGCTTTTCTGTCAAGGCTATCAAAACATTTTGCCAAGAGCAGTGCAGTTAGTAATAGATAACTGTTACGAGGGAGTAGGTAGCTATGATCTTATTTGACAAAGAGAGAGCTCTGCTGGTGGTGATGTCAAGGACCGTGATCGGTCACTAATGGCGCCAATACCCAGAGTCTGTAAAGCCACGTCTTCCAGTTTCATGCTTTTCACCACCTGGCAGCAAAGGTCAAAATAATCAGACTTATGAAAATTAAAATGGTTTTGGTCAGGTTGTCCAAATCTTTTTCATTACTTTCTGCTAAATAAGAGGTGTGTTTTCCTCCAGGCCTTCTGAATTCAGGCACACACATTAAAAACACATACACTGCAAAAATGGCCAAAATTCCATCCCAGAATAAAACTGTGAAAATTCACAGTTTCTTCTACTGAGCAATTATTTCAGTTTTCACCAACAGGAATGGTGAGATTTTAGCATCAGGTTTTTTTGTTTGCAACATAAATACTTGTAAAGCAAAAAACTGGTAGCTTTGCAAACTCTAGACATATTTAAGGATCTTCTGTGAAATATGATGGATGAGGGGGAAGAAAAGAACAGCTCTTGTCATGGGAAGCCAGAAAGAGAAAAGTTCTCTGAGTACCCCAGGACTAAAGACCTTGAAAGATAACAAGGTTAGGGTCATGATACAAGACGGATTGCAGCTGATAGTGATGGCTGAAACGCATAGAGAAGTGTGGGCTGGTAATCAGACTGACAGATCGCAGTATTTCCCACTACTCCCGGTTTTCTTTTTCCCCGAAGTCATAAGCAGGTCAACTCTTCCATTCCTCTGCCTTAGATTTTATATTTGTGTATAAGTCTCTGTACCAGAGTTAAAGACAAAGTTCAGTGCTGGCCTCAACCCAAGCTTGGACACAAAACCTCTCCCCATAAGACCACCTGTGTATCTGTTCTATATTTTCTGAGACTGGAAAGCAGACTGGCTGCTTCCTCAAGAATGCACATTTCCACTCATTGTAAGGGACTTAAGATGTTGTGTAGGAACATCTCTTTCTATTTACTTCAAATCTTGCTGGAGGGACAGTCTTCCAAGGAAACAAAGTGGGTATGCCTTGTTTTGTTTTGCAAAAAATGCTACCTGAGAAGGGGTATATTCACTCTATAAATGTACCAGGAAGAAACTGATATGAGCACAAAAGTTCTATAACCAGAGAGGTAATGTTGACCTAATAACAAAATCCTGTAGACTGACCTTGTGCACCCTTAGGATGGAAATGAGAAGAAAGTTCTTGGAACAGCTTTCTAATAAGGGAGCAGATGAGCAAACTACTAAATCAGCTAAACGACCTAATTAATCCATTAATTTTATTATTATGCATGAAAGTTGTCTTTAGTGGCTGTAAGTCGGACTTGGTCCAAAGTGCCCCTTGCACAATCACGTTCCTCGTGTAGAAAAGAGGGAAAACAAGTATCTAGTACTAAAGTCTACTTTATTTATGTTGGCAAAGGAGAGTTGATTTAACTGATGACACGTTATTCACAACCAGTTTCTTTGGACTTATAGAAGGCATTTCAGCAGCTCAGCCTGAAGCCTAAAAGCATGGGGAAGAGAATGGCTAGATCTGTACAAGGCAAGTTGGGAGCAGTATACTTCAAAAGTCTCACGCTTACTACTATTTTATTTTGTTTTGGTTTTTTTTAATCTATTTTATATCAACATTCAAGTAGAAGCAGCTACACATTTATCTTGGATTTTGATATCCCACCCACCCCCCAACCCACCCCCCATCACGCCCCACCCCCTTAGAGCTAACAACACATTCTTGAAGAGTTCATCACATTGAGGACTGTGAGTAAAGTCTACATCAAATCTGGTACTAATAAAACTAGACTAAGACTAGGATCAGAAGCAGACTCACCTAGGAGTACATTTCCTATCACAGGCACCTATGGTTTGATGGGCCACATACATTGCATGTAGCTCACAGCCAGCAAAGCTTTCCAGACTTGGGATCTGACTACCTCCTCCTACCAAAAAATTCTCAGATGTGGGAAAAGACTTATTGGAAAACTTCTCTGAGGTTCACCCAAGGGAGGTTTTTTCCTCTTTTCTACTCAAATGAGAGGAGTATCTAATAATACAGTAGCCATAACTATTTGAATTTGGTCTGCTCCAGTCTGAACACCCACAGTGTCTATTTCTAAACCATTTGCCCTTCCCTAATTCTTACAAACCACTTTACAACTCAAGTCTAATCAATAACAACTGTGTGAAACAGCACTCAGACAGTAAAGAAGTTGGAATTCCCCTTAATAGCCCTTTAAAGGAGTTTTAATTAATTCCATGCGCTTCTGTAGGATTATCAACTTTACAGTATGACTGCTTGTGAAAGCTTTAAGATATTTCACTTATGTCTGCAGGATGTTATGTTACAAAAACTGGTTTTCATGGCTTGTCACCGCTCCCCATTAGCTTCTTGATTAATCCTAAAATCCCACTTCTACATCCCTTTCTACTTTAACTAGCTGTCTCTGCATTTTCTCCTATTGGTTCCTGTTATGTCCCTTCTCCTAGAGTTTGATCCACCTCTTAGTAAAAGAAATAGCAAGGTTTCCACGGATGGTAATGGGAGCTTGGCAGAATCATTCCCTCCCTTTTGCTTACTCCCCAAAGAAGCCATTTAGCTAAGGGCGTGCAACAAATCCATTGCACAGTTCCAGTTAGAAGCCAGCAATCTTTAGTCTTACCCAGATGCCTGAATTTCCTCCCATTTTTCAGTTTCCAATGAGTATTTCTTCCCTTTCATTTCCTCCAAGTTCCTTTCAATTCCTGCTCCTCTTTTCACTCCTTTTATTCTCTTTAGTCCCTATTTCCATTCCTTCCATTTCCTAACTCAGGTCCTCTTCCCAGGATCTCTTAGTTCCTGACTTCCTGCACCTTTTCCCCCTGTGCCACTGGTCCTTGCCTCCTTCCAATTCTTAGTACTGCTGAGCCATTCATCTCATTTCCATTAATCACACAAGACTTGTGCTAATTATTGTTCAGCCAGGAAGATCTGAAATAGCATCAGAAATGAAAGAGAGAAAGAAAGAGAGGAAGGGAGAAAAGATTTCCTTTTTTTTTTTCCACCATCATATTTACAGCCAGTGACTTTTCTTAATGAGCTTATGAAAGGAAGGCAAGTGATGTTAGTGCAGGAAAGCCTGAGTGCAGTGTGTAGTTAGAGGCTAGAGTTCATGAGCTGTCCAGAGCATGTTTTATCAGGTCACTGAGTCAGATGCACTATAGGGCAATTTCTCTTTCTCAGCATTAACCCTCAAATCCGAGCCTCTGCTGGAAAGGCCTCCCCCTTCACAAACACTCCAGGATAAGATGATAAGAAGATTACAAGTAAAGCTTCTCTTTAGCAATTCCACATCTCCTGTCAGACACAGCAAGTTAAATTACAGTGCAGGCTGCAAATGCATTGATCATCCACTCAGCTCCTACAACCCAGGGGTGAAAAGATCCATGCCGAGGATAAGTGAAGTAATCTCAGGAAAGTTTATTTTAGCTGGGAGGGGTTAAACAAGTTCAATGAGGCAAGACTTCAGAAGGGCGCTGGAGCCAAGTTCAGCAATGTCTTGTTTGTGCAGGTACAGGCTGCAGGTTATACATGCCGCAGCTCTTCAGGTCTCCTCCGGCGCACTCGTACCGTGCCGTGTGAGCTGCAATACCTCACTGATGGTGATGGGGAAGTGCTCCAGTCATTCCAGTGAAAGCCTCCACACATTTGCCATAACCAGAGATCCATCGATACAGTAACTACATCTTTATTGCCGCAACTTTATTCTGCTGAACCAGAGGAAGACTTTTTATATTCACAAGAGCTCCCCTTTTTGAATAGGTGGCAATAGCATTCGTTTTACCTATAAAATCTATACTGTGTTTTATGACAGAAGAAATAAACCTCCCTAAGCAGTTTTGACAGAGAAGGCAGGATTGTCCATTTTAAAGATAAAAAAAAAAAGATTATAAATCATTAGGAGTGCTTATGAATTCTATTCATGACTGCCTTCTTTATTAAAAAGACCCATTGTAAAATGGAAAGTTCAGAAGGCTTGGTGGTGAGTGAAAATGAATTATAATGACATCACTGGGTCATGAACTAGGCCCGCTGGCTACTTTCCAGAATAAAATTGACTGGAGAGATCAGATGAGCCCATTTGTACTGAGAGACATCTGGGTGGCAGCCAGAGAATCTGGGTTCAAGCTCCCTATTTACAGAACACGCTTCCCTTTCCCCTTTCATTACCAGGAGTAATCTGGATTTCCCAGGCATGATGTGTGGGATAGTGATGTCACTCAATTCAGATTCTAGGAGGATTTTCCCCAGAAAAGTTCTTCATACTCCTCGCTCGGTGAAGGACCTTATGAAGAACATGAACATGTCAACATCCAGCTGACACACACAGTACTTTCTCACTGCGCTGTTGATGGGAAGCATTTTACTTTCAAATAAGCATAATCTGTCAGACTTTTCTGTTGCCTTTTCCTCCTCATCTCTTTCCCAGATAATAAACAGCATCTGAAACCCAAGAGAAACTCATTTCTGCTAAGAGGTCATTTGTATGCCTTTAAGGGCTTTTGATGAAAAAATGAGGGGGTAGCATTTTTCCCTTCTTTTTGCCTTAACTTTTTCAGTTCTCTTTCTAAATGCAAAATGATGTCTCTTTCAAAGCTTTCCAGTGTCATATTCATCTTCCCTCTTCTACAATTTATACTTTTTTGATATTCCTTGAGATTTCAAGGAAGCTTTTACCTAATACTGTAATACCTATTATCTGAAATATTTAGGTGCACATACACTTGCCAAAGAGCAATAATGCAGATCAGTTGGATGTCAGTAGTCCAATAAGATGGAATAGTATATTTTCCAGGGAAGAAAAGATGTCTAACCATCTGACCTTAGCACTGGCACCATCTCAATATTAATATATTTTATGCATGCATGTGATAACATTTTACCTTCCTTATGGTCCTGCAGGGAAGTTTCTCTTCTCCCTACTGAGGATTATTACCTATTCAGAGGCGGTTATGATTATAGATACTTACTAAGACAAGAATAATTGACCATAAAAAACCTTTTATATTCCCACAATTATTTTTGCATTGACTAAAAGTGTCAAGAAAATCTAATTTTATTAACAGGTCCCTAATTTTGCTTTCATTTAACTTATAACTAGGTTTTCTTTCCCACTCAAAGTGTGTTTTCACTTTGAGGTGTTTGGCAATGATATAAAAGAACAATTAGTCATAAGATTCCTACTGGGAGCACATGGATCGAGTATCAAAGTAGATATGATATTTCTGCAGGAGAGGGAGCAGGCTTGAGGAAGCTAGTGAGACTGTGTGTACATGGAGGAGTGTCAGAAGATATCTCTATGAAGGTTCCAGCAGTCATAAACAAGTCCACATAAAACCAATAGCCTGACAGAAGCTGAGATGGTGCCAGAAAAATGTTTCATGAAAATTTTGGAAATAGGATCTGAAAATCCAGTCGTCCTCACAAATGTGACATTTAGGCCGTTCTTGAGTAAAAATTGAGCGCTAGACCCCATGAGGTTACCTGGGAACACTTATTAACAGAAACAACATAAACAGGGACTATCTGTGAGATATGAGTAGTTAATAATATAAACAAGAGTGTGACAGCAGAGTGACAGATTCTCAAACACAAGCCTGCTAACTGTAGGTGAATTAGCAGTTTTCTCCTAGCTGGTCTTTACTTCAAAAAAAGCAAAACCAAAACCCATACCAAAACAAAACATGCTATCCTTGCGTTCAGCAGGAGATAGTAAAACTGAAACCCAGGCTCACTGCATCCTATCCTGGCTCGAGGGAATGTGCTTGCAATTCAATCAAAGGAAAAGAAGACTGGAGAGGCCTTGATGCTGCAGTTATTATTACAACCACTTTAACCTTCATGTCATCATGAATGTTTTCTCAAATCCAGATATTCAAGGACGGGCTTTATAAGGGCACTCAAAATTCTCCGAAAAAGTGTAGTTCACGTAGGTGCTTTTGAAAATCCGGTCCAAATACATTTACAGGACTCTTTCTGAAAAAACCTTCTCTATTGCACGGGTTTGACTGGCCCAAACCCCTCAAAAACTCAGCAACATCCAGATCCAAATTGCATCTGGATAAATAGTAGGCCTGACTTCCATAAAGCACTGTGGAGGCTCTGAAAGCGATCTGTTTAAATATTTCCACACTAATGGCAGGACAGAAGTGGGTGATATGGCTTCGGTAGAAAGCAAGTGTGGCCTTCTCCTGATCCAGGCCTGAGGTTTGTTCCAGGTACAGCTCTCCATCTGACGCCTACTGGGTTCACTAAAGAAGCTATTCCACATTTTATTGCTCTTTTCACCTGAATAAAGGATTTCAGGACTTGGCCTGATGTTAACAACACAGCTAACTGGAAACTTTTCAGTAAAATATGCTATTTCAAAACCTAAATTATTTGTGGAAATAGTTCAGCTTCAACACACGCTTTATTTACAGGACTTCTAAGAGGAGTGTAGTAATTGTCCCTGCCTTGGAATTTGGTTCACTTTCTGCCTCAGCTCCGGGTTTTTTGTGTCATCTGGGCCAAACTCCTTTACCATCTCTCCGCTTTTTCTGCTCCTTCCTTCAAAATTTACTGTCCTCAAAGACAGAGCATACACATTTCTTAAACTTCGGATATTTTATGAGTCATTGCAGAAAGCACTTGTAAGATCACAATGTTCCATGGTCCAGCACATGGCTGAAAACTGACACCCAGCTGCTGTGCTTGTTTGGTATGACAGGGGACATACCCTCTGGAGGATACCCTTGACTCTTCTTGAGGCTAATCTTGAAGATTTGCCAACAGTCTGGAAAACCAAGTAAGTCTTGAAGTTACCCTTGGATAGGTCCTTGAGGTAAAGAACAGGTGTACCCTGGGCCTCTGCAAAACAGAGATAAATATCCCTTCTCTTATTTCCAAGAAATGTTGTTCTCAGCTAAGAAAATGCAGCTGCCAAAGTTGCCACAAAAAGGAACGGCTGCCTTCTACCATGTAGGGACATAGTGGGGGTGATTCTTGAGAGCTGCTGTCCTACAGGATTTTATTTTCCTAAAAGATTTGTAAAGCTAACTTGAAATATTTTCTTCATCAAAAGGATAAAACAATGTGGCAAAAGAATTCCTTCCTATTATATTATATCCATGAATGAAAGTTTAATTGTTTAGTTTAAAACTGTTTAAGGAAACCTGCACATGAATAGGAAGCTAGGCTTTTAAGAAAGGGAGTCATAAATATAAACAAAAACGTGATGCCAAACAGCAATTAGTGCTTTGTTCCTTTTTTGAATGACAGCATGCCTTAAACTCATTCATTTCCAGTTGTGACTTGCTGTAATGTGTAAAAGTACTACTGTAAATCCACTAAATAAGCTTTGTTTTTTTTTTTTCTTGAAGTTCTTTGGCTTTTGCCGACTTTCTGTGCAATGTTTTCCCCTTATTGTGCAAGACACAAAGGTCTCCCCCTCTTTTCTTAACTTTGTTTGGAACAGCAATTATTCATAACTGACTTACCTGGAAATGTTTCACAGATACAGACAGAGATTGTGCTCACCAGTGGGAGTGCTAACAAACTGACTGCCGGTATTTTAAATGCTGTGGCATGTAGAGTCAGTACAGATCTAGATGGTTCTAATTGCTTGCAGTTGTTGAGTGACTGTCAAAACCATTTATTCTTACCGCTGATGGTAAATTTTCAGGGAAACGTCACTGTAGACAAGAAGGTAGATTTTTCAAAGGCACAAATGGTAGTCAGGCATCTCACTGCCATTTTCTCCTTTGAAAACCCTGCCCAACTCCTTAGACAAGTTGCCTGGCAAACAGATGTGTAAGGATAGATTGGACATTTAGGTATCAACACCATCTTTGAACTTCTTGGATGAGGAGCCTGCCAACATTTTTTTTGGCCTTTCCTCTAACACTTAATGTCTTCTAAGATGAAACACTAGCAAGTTCTTTAAGCTCATGTTATTTTAAATACAGGCCAAGACCTTTAACGAATTTGCTTAGTGGTGGCAGAGGAGGAAGAAAGATTTGGTCCTAAGTGTTGTTCAATAGCATGTCTTGGTTTTCTCTGGATGGTAGCCAGGCCTGATATTTAAGAGGTGTTTCGCTGACGGACTATCCTACCTCAGTGACAATAACAGAGTAGCACAGTCCCCAGCAGCCTATCCATCTAGCTAAATCTAAGAATAGATTCATAAAATCAGAGAAAATTCACAGAGGAGCCTGCAAGAATTTAACTCACCATTATCAAAAGAGAAAGGAATATAATCCTCCTCTAGAGCACTGGTTCTCACACTTTGGGGGCAAACAGAGCATTGTCAGCACTCCAAATTCATCATGAACCACCAAGCATAGTTAATCAAATTTTTAATTGAAAAAAACACCAAAAAGATAATAGAACTTTGACCACAAAGATAATAGGACTTTGAAGACCACCTGTTGTAATCTCACAGACCACTGATTGCCCTCAGACTAGAATCTGAAATCTGGTTTTTATGGAGTTTCTTAAACCATCTGCACAGCTCTGTAAATAAAAAATGTTAAGAATTAGTGAAATGCCGGCTAAAAATTCTTTGTTTAACCTATAGTGTTTTGGATGCCTCTGATTTAAAAGTGTGTATGCAGCAAGGGAAAGTTTTTCCTGTATCTGTTCTCAGCAGAAGCACAGATTTGGCATTGGGAGCTTGTAGCGATATCTAAAAGGAAAAGAAAACAAAGAAACAGAGAAACTACCAAAGCAGTTGTGAACTAATGCTACAGTACTAGAGATGTGACATGGAGATCAGCCTATCAGGAAATTGATTGAGATAGGAGAATTAAATTCATTTATGATATTATTTCATTCACTATATATTTTGCATTTTGAAGGTAAAGAAACTAAAGTCTTACAAACAAAAAGCTGACTGCTGTATATTACTCTGAATTTTCTTCAGATTGAAATACCACATTTTTTTCTAGAACATAAACATTTAAATGTTTCATGTTCATTTCATAATATATGATAAAAGTTTTGCTAATCGCTATTGAGCTTTTTGAGGTCACAAAGAAAATCTCCCCATTTTACTTCAAATTAAAATGACCACCCATGAAGTAAAAAGCAAGTTTAAAAAAATGCCCAAAACAAAACCACAGAAAACTTGATGGGAAAAGAGTCAGTCTTAGATCTAGGAAGATGGCTAGAATCTAGAAGCAACTTTAAAGGACCAACAGTGCTCAAGAACCGTTTTATCTTGCTTTTTCATCACGTGCCTTTGGTGCCTTTGACAATGATGTAGGGTTGAGGCTCTAAAGAACATCCTGAGAACATGACATAGTTAGCGAGCAGGACTTAACACACCTTCTGTCCACATCTGAAGACCCTGATGTGGAGCCTACTGATAGAAACCTATTAAGTGAATTGAGTGACTATAATGAACATCGGCCTAGGTCTACAGTACCAAAGACCCAAGCTTCTACAGGCTCCAGTTCAGCAAAAATCCCAGCGTTGTCAATGGGTGGGCTCCACAGCAACTTCCAAGTCCTGAAAATGCATAAATAAATAAATAAATAGATTAATTTTCAAGTCCCTAAGTACATGAAAGTACAGAAAGCTTTCCAGCGGGACTTTTAAAATTTGCTTTAACTGGAACTCAAAGTACTGGACTTTGGAAGATGTCTTAATTTTCATGAACTCTAAGCTTTCTAACATGGTATAGAATTTCAGCATTAAGACAAAAAATGAGGAAAGCTTAACCTACAGTTACTCATCTAATAAAGTTCAGAGTCTTATTCTTAAGCAGCTGAGATAGATAGCCAAATTTTATCTGGAATAAGCATCTGAACTTCTGGGACGACCTCCAAACCTTTTATGATATGTCTAAAATACACCCTTTTTTAACAGTCCATATGCTCTTTGCCAGTCTACCTCCAAACACAGGCACTATACAGCCAACTCTTAATATATATTAAATCCCTTGGTAGACACTTATTCAGAAATAAAGTGCCCTTGATCTACTGTGGCTTTATCCTCCCAGTTTAGTCTCTCCAATTTGAGAGTTCACCAGTGCTTATATAAAGATTTCGTAAGTGTAACAGAGTAATAACTTATGTTCTGATTTCTGCAATTTTTCTCAATTTACCTTAACTCTCCTAAGTGTCCCCATAAAGAAAAACCTCTGGGGAGAGAAAGGGACTCACAGTACCCTAAACTGTAGGAGCAGGGCTGCAAGGAACCTTTTGCCTCTGTCTCTGCCCTCTTAATGTTTTATGCTGCCCCATTGCCTTTCATGTAATTAATCTGACAAGTTTTTGAACAGCTGTCTAACTTTTTCCCTGAGCCTCAGGTAGAAAATTTTTATCTTCACTAAGAACAGCATGGAAATCTTTTCCAAGTCAGTTAACAGTTTGTCTCACTGTGGGTTTTCAAAGTCTGAGTACAGATTTACAGCCTGTTTTATGTATATTTTTTTAGTCCCAAGGTCCCTTCTCTTCACAGATACATACACAATGTGTCATGTAGAAAATATAAATTGTTGATTGTACAGGCACTTTCCTCTTTTTTAAACCTTTCCAAAGGTCTTTTTGTTAAATACACCCAGACACCGTTTGACAGATGAGGGGCTAATTGCTCTGTGAATTACCTCTATCGATTCCTGTTTCATGTTGAGCCAAACAAACAAAAGATATTAATGCTTCGAAAAAAATGAATAATGACCTTTCTCTGCAAACACAGCTTGCGGCCTCTGATTATTGGTGATTCCAAAGAGCAGCGGTCAATCGCAATAGCTGTAACGCTATGATCACTATAATAAGCTTGCCTGACCTTCTCTGCCATGTTAAGTGGTTTAAATTTATTTGCCCAACAACAGTGGAGCTTTCATTTAAAGTCACAGAACATTCAATTCTATCTAAAGATCCAGGCTATTTTTTTATTTATTATTTATTTTACCTGTTTTTTAAAAAAAATAAATGCCCCACTTGGAAGTGATAATAGTAATGGATACAAGGCACAGCTAAGGAGTTATTTTAACCTGCATAATCAGAGTCCTTGTTATGGCTCTAACAGTGTGGATTTTTCTTGAGCATTTTGCCTTCCCACTGCTCCACTCATCTTAGAAGTGTAATCTATTTTGCACTCTCCCTTCAACAGAGTTGCAGCTGGGCACTATCTTTGCAGTTATCCCAGCTGGACTAAAAGAAAATCATTATCATTGAATGCAAATGCAGTCCTAAAATCCAGTCCCTGTAAGCAAGATTTCCCAAGAAGTGGTTGATAGCAGAATTTGGCTACGAGCAAAACTCCTCCAAGTCCTACATCAATGTTCTCTCTTTTCCCTCTTCCTAACCGGGGTTAGTGTGAGAAAAAAACAGTAGAAATCAAGGTGAGGCAAACCACAGAAGATGAAGTGCTTATCTTTTTGCTGGAAGCTGTCTGCAAATTTGCTGGAATATTCTTTATCTTGAGACTTCCACCCCCCTCCTTGGTTTCCTATGGACAAGAAATGCGTGCAAGACAATCCTTCGTCTTGATGTCTGCAATAATATGACAGCATATCCATAAAATGGGAATAATAATCCTTAGTCCCCTTTTCAAAGTGCTTTTCTAACTGTTGGATACAGCAACCTCAGTAAAGTCCTTGGGAATTCAACATTCATTTTGATCACTGTTATAAGCCACTGTAGTCTGGTATCAAATGAAGGCTGAAATACAGCAACAGGAAAATATGGTCTAAATTTGTTAGAGACAAAAATACCAGATCAGAAATGATTCCTGGGGGAAACCAAAGCCAGCAGAAAGCTATTCACTTCTTTCAGCCTCATTTTTAAAATTCTATTTACCTTCCTCTCTGCAAGGAAGCAAAACCACTATTGCTTGGGAAATTCCCTCTCCTTCCACACATACCAAGTATCACCTTGGGGCCAGGGCTCAGCACAACTCCACCACTTGCCCACAAGATCTCCCTCTCTCTCCTGGTTCCCATCCCTGGGTGATCAGCATGCCCGGAGCTTGCTTGGCTGATGACCTCTGAGCATGTGGATTCAGCCAGCACGCACTCTGTGAGCCCCACTTCCAGCCTGACTGTTAATTCCTCTCTCTACGTCCCCAAAATAAGAGGGAGTCTGAGGAGAAGCAACAAGCAGTCACCGAGGTGACTCTGCTATGAGTACAAGGTAGGATTAAGAGGGGAAAGGAAGCTCAGATGTGTTGGTGGGCTGGTGGCATCCTCAAAGGCAGATTTAAGTAGTGATGTGGACGTGCTTAGCTTGAGGAAAACTTGGAAGTGCAATAAAGCTGAGTCAAGTGCAGGAGGGTAGTACCTGCCAAAAGAAGTAGTGAATCAGGTAGTCAAACCATAGAAAAGAATACAGGAAGGAGAAATGCGGGGAAAGTACCCTAAAGTTTTCTCTGTGGATGTACTGGCATGGAGCATGGCTGTAGAGGATGTTTGTGTCTGTGAAAGAAACTTCTTCCCTAAATGAATTTATTATCAAAATGCCCCTGAGGCTGGAATTTAATTTCAAATAGAGCTTAAGTAATCAGACATCTATGTCTTGGAGCTGTGAAAGTCTGAGGCCTGTTGCGCTGTGAGAGACAGCTATATCTTTAACATCAAAAATTAAAGTTCTGAGAAAAGTGTGTTTCAGGCTTAAAAAAATTCTGATGCATTTATGTATCCATGTCAGAGTCACACCCAAGGAAGGAACAGTCCTTTTAAACCTTTCTGTGGCAAATAGCCGTGAATCATGAGAATGGTGTAAAGGATGACTTTTCAGTGGCCAGTCCAAAGAAGCAGCTGTCCTTTCTCCCCACCCAAGCAGCCACATCCTCACTGTAGTTACTGTCCAGCTTGGCCATCATGGAGAAGGGCAGTTCTTTACTTGGATGTTGTAGTACAGTGTAAAGCACCACTCTGCATCAGAAGTTCACAGTAAAGTTCAAAGTCCAACAAGAAACACTTTTTATAGGATGGGAAACTGAGGGACAGAGATGGAGGAAGGCACACAAATAAGAACGAAAAGGAAGAAAATTGTCTATCTGATCCACAAAGTTTCACTTTCAGGATTCAAAAGAATGATTATGATAAGGAACTTTCACAAATTTCTCTTGCTACATCTTTTTGCACGTTCTAAACCCAATATATCAAACAAACAGGTAAGTATTCACAAACCTTGAAATAAAGAGGCATCTGGCTAAGTACTGAACAGGTGTTGAAAATATGTTCACACAGTTGTCAGGGTTTTTCGATATACCGATATTCTAGAGACACTGGGTGTTTTTTGTTTGTTTGTCGTTGTTGCTTTTTTTAATGAAGACACCTTCAGCATTTTTGTCTGGACTGTTGAGTGCAGAGAAGGTGGGGAAGGAGAGAAGTGGTGTGAAGAGGTATATTTTAAAATGCAGTCTTCCTACAGGACAAGGCCAACTTGATTAAGGATTAAAACTGTGTTCATCTGTTTTCTACTAAAAGTTTTTCTCATTTGCATAAGGGGTTGGTGTTCAGACCAGCCTGTTACTCCTGGTGCTGCATCTTCTTACAGCCATTATTTTTTTCTCAAAAATGACCAGGAGGCCAAGAAGCACAGGGGTGGGGATGCTCCTGCTTCCAAGAAGCTTCTCCAGAGCTCCCAAGTCACTTTTACCCATTTCCATGCATTTGCTCCAGTCCCTTACAAGTTCCTTTCCAGTGAGTTTTTCTCAGGAGTGAACTGGACTTTGAAAACATAGAATAAAAATTAAAATCTCTGATAAACATTTTGACTAGCTAGATGTCCTGCAAAGTGTATTTCTCCCCTAAAAAGTAAATATTTTGCAAGCTTTCCTCAGCCTACCAGCTCCTTTGATTTCAAATAACATCACTGTGTTTGGGTAGAGTACAATATTCCTTGGCCTGGAGACTGGTTTCTTAGCGGTAGGCTCCACCGGTGTAGCAGGCATTAGGACTGGTTTCTTACAACAGTAGCTCTTCTGAAATGCCATTTCACACCAGCTGGGGATCTGCTCCTTAAGAACAAAGGAAACAAATTACAGTGAGTCCCTAAAGACAGATAGCTGGCATTTCCTCCCACTTGTGCCTCCACCAAGTCAAAAATAGCCTTTGTTCAGGGGACATCATACACAGATGAGGATTCAAACCGTTCTCAAATTGAGGATGCTGATCCCTGTTTCTCTGAGAACACTGATATGCCACATTTCTTGCTCAAACAGGCCGGATGCAATAATTGATGGGTCTCCAAGTACTTTGGATTTTATAGGACACGTCCCAGTGGAACATCTGCAGTTGTTAGCTCAAGGGATGAAAAGCTTGTGAAGTTGTATTCCCACAGCCAGATGGGATATAGGACTTTCTCCCTCAGCTGAGAACCTTGCATTTCAAATCCTGTCTAGGTAAATTACCTTTCCAGGGCTGGGTATTTCCTTTTTGGATATTCCTTGGAAGTAACCTTCAGGGAATTGACTAACTTCTTAATGGCTTGGTCAGACAAGAAGGAAGGAAACTTGCACTGGTCCAGTGGGAGGCACCACTTCAGGCAGTCAGCATCCTGCAATTCTTCCAAGTCGGTGAATCATAGCAGTTTAACTCTCTTTCAAGGGCAAACTTCTTCCTTTCAGATAGGGCCAAGGTAGCAAAGGCAAGGCCCAAAATAGTTCCAGCCAACATTTGGCTTTGAAAACAATTTCAAAGAGTCACTGCTGACTGCTAGGAAGGCGTCTAGCCTTGATCTAGAAGAACTGGACAAAGAATATCTCTTTGAGTCTAAAGTCTGGAAAACAAGGACCTGTTCAAAAACCAAAAATCATTCATGAGATTTACTTAATTTCTCCATGTAGCATTCCAAGGGAATGCACAGGCAACATGAGTTGCCTTTCCTTGTGATTACTGGGGATTAGAAATAGTCTGATACCTGCTTAATTTCCTGGTATTATATTATATTGGACATAAAAGCAGCTACAGACCTCTCTGTGAAGTTCATGGTAGCACCTTCACTCTCTGCTATAAACAGGACCACGGCTCCAGGGGCTGTTTTGTGGTTTTCTTTACAAAACATTGCTTCACCTCCTCGATAAGTTGGGTTTACATTTGCATTTGCTGTAGGTTCTATTTCCAGTTCAGGGCTTTTTTTTTTTCCAGGTTAACTATAGTCTTCAGGTTTTTTGTGAACCTAATGTCTAGTGGTTAGACATTCACAGTAAGTTAGGGCATTGTATCCATCAGGACCAGAGTCATGTGTAAGTGAAGAAAATAGCTGAGTAAGTGCTTCAGTGCTTCTTCAAGCTCCTCAAAGAGTATTGGAATATGATAGTGGGTCAAACAGATTTCTACAGATAATAACTTATATCTAATGGAGGAAACTTAAAAAAAAAATGTCAGGTGGCAGGAGCTTAGAGTTGCAATTCAGATGCCAGAACTAGAAAAAGGTTTCCATTTAGTTTGACCTCCTTATAAGAGGGTACTTTTGAGTCCAACTCTAGTGTCTCTTGGTATGGTGATGACAAGTGGGAGCCAAGGAAACAAATGGGAAGAGTCTTGTGCACAGTCCTCAGACAGACTTTTTGGTTTTTATCAGAATCATATCAACATTTCATCTAAGATGGAATCCAGATTCATCTCTTCTTGACTAGTTACATCCTCTGGTAAAGTTCTGTAAAAGGTTTTTCTTCCTTCCCTAGACTCCAGTAATAGTGATATTTGATTAATTGATTCAAGAGAAAAAAGCTGGGTTGTATTCCTGGCAGAAGTCACTGTGAACCAAAAGCTTTTTATACAAAATGATGTTTGAAAATGAATTATGGGAGAAGATCAGGAAAGAATGCTCTCTTTCTTTAAAAAAAAAAAAAAATTGGGTTAAAATTCAGCTGTTTAAGCCAATTTCCTTGAAGATGTTATAGGTAATATCAGTTAATAAAATCAAAAGGTTTTTAAGAGTCAAATATAGTTCCCTACATTTATGTGGTTTGTATAACCTTTTGCGACTTAGCCCACCTCAGCAGTAAAAACAGAGAGGTTTTGCTACACAACCGAACTGTCCAGTATTCAAACGCTGCTCCACTGTTTCACAGGGTGCAACAGTGAAAGGCAAGCTATGCGTCAAAAGAAAATACAGAAATGGCTGACATCGGAAACGTTTTTCTATATCAATGTGCGTATGAAATGGAAATATCTATTCAAGATAAATGGCTATCTTTCATACATTATTTCATTATTTTGTATTTCATACAAAATTTATTCTACAGGAGCAGAAAGAGATTTTTTCATTCTTTTAAAATAATTGTTTAAAAAATATTCCAGTCCAAATTATGAACGTCAAGCCTACAAAATGTTATTTTTAAACATCAAGCTGTTTTCTTTTACTTAGAGAGAAGCCAAGGAATAAATTGCTAAATATAGTTTATATGTTGGAAACAGTGACACAACCTTCATTCTCTTGGTGCTGTAAAATATGTAACTTTAAATATAAATTTTACAGAACAGTATTTTTCTCAACAGAGATTTCATTTCACTGAGTGAATCACATTAATAACACTTAGCTTATATAGTGCTTTTCATCTGTGGATCTCCCAGCACTTTACAAAACGTAAATTCATTACCAATATTTTACAGAGATGCAATAAAGGGATTTGCTGAAGGTTACACAGTGAGTTAGTAACACAGCTGCTGAAGGAGTGAAGTCCCAAAATCTTGTTCTTTGCCTATTAGAAGACAATAACCTGTACATTAATTGTTTTTTTGCTGTTCTTTCAGCATGAGTCACTGGAAAAACACCCTGAGAATTTATTACGGTGAAGGAAACCAAGTCAGGTATCATGCGACATTTTGTGATTCAGCCACTTAACACTTGTTTGCCATGTTTACCCTTGTAATGTTTACACGGACAACTGAGAAAGCCAGAAGCGGAACACCTGTACACAAACAGTCCCTGATGGGGGAACTTACACTTGAACAGGAACAGAGGAAAAATGAGAGATATGACACTGAGCATTTGACAAGTGTCCAACTGAGTTCAACACACCTCTTTTTTTTCCTGGGGTTTGTTTTTTTGGTTTTTTGTTTTGTTTTGTTTTGTTTTGTTTTGTTTTTAAATAAATGATAGAGGAATAGGCCAGAATGCTACATTCAGCTGTGGCTATGGCTTTGTGCGGGGATTGCTCCAGCATCAGTCTTAACATGGGTTTTCCTCCTACCTTTCTAATATGGGGGCTGTCCCATACTAAAGGGTAGGGAAAGAATGGGAGATGTTAGACATGAAGACGTGAAAGAAATTGATGAGTACTCTGTAGCCACTGTCAGCAACCCTTCCCCAAGCAGTAGTACCTGTATTTGTTACTCCCTGCTGGCTCTTTAGTGGGCTCAAGGAGATAGCCTGGGGGACTCACACCGCTTCCCAAAAGATAGTTATCTTCTTCATAAAAATTATCTGCAATTGATAGGAATTTTAATGGGGACAGCAAATGGCATCACGCCCAAGTTGTCTGTATTCTGCAAAGCAACACTGCCTCCAGAACCAGTGGCTTACTATTGATCATCAGAAACTGCACTGTTTTGTTGAGTATTTGAAAAAAACTTAAAAAGTGAATACAGCATAGTGGATAACAACAACTTCATTATATTGAGCTTAGGCTCTTTGGTAGAAAAAAAAAATAACCTATTCTTCAGGTAGTTTTCTAAAATCCTGACTTTAATTGTTAAAGGATGGGATTCTGGCCTCTCCAAACTCAAATGATGGAGATATAAATTTGGAGGAAGTATTTCATGTAGGAGAGTCATTCTGGATCTGTGTGGATGTAATTGGGAACAGAATCCGAAGAACCAGCGAGTCAGAGCACACTTGCATCAGTGCCCAGAAGTCTTGAAGAGAAAAAAAAAAGTTTTCTGATGTTTCATTTACAGTCTTGCTTTTAGCAGTACAATAAAATCCTAGATATCATAGCCTTGACAGATGTGGAGTGGTGTGTCTCTACATAAATAGAATTAATTAAATCATCGATTCACAGCAGCTGAAAATCCAGCCCTCTATTCTGCAGCACATGTCAATGTTATTACACAAACAATAAGATTTGCTTAACAAAAATATAACTCTGGTCTTTTCAGGTATCACTGATACTTGGTTGTTTCGAGTATTGGCTTTCTGACAGCGTTTGGAATGAAGCCATTTTTATTAATTTAGTTATTTTTGCTGATATAAAAGGTCGTCTATCATGTTAATGATGTATCGGTCTGTGGTACCACTGAACAATAATTACAGAATGTTCTTAATAGTAAATCATTTGTCACAATCACAGCTCACTACAACAACCTTTTGTTGAGCAATAGAATACATTAGGTGAATAGCAATACACCTTTATGCTTACCAATTAAAGGATCCCACACATACAGAATTTACATGAACTTTAGAGTGAAGTATCATGAATTATGAACTTCTGCTTACAAAATCTTGCTAGGTATAGAACTTGCTGTTAATTTTTAACTTGTCAAATCATTTATATGTATCTCTTCAAGTATAATTGGAGCTGCAGACAGATTTCCCAGTCTGTCAAATCAGAAGTGTTTGGAAAATTTCAGAGGATCGGGGACTTTGAAAATAGACACAAATAAATATTTAAAAGACCAGCTAATCTATTCAGAATGCAAATATGTCCTGTCACTCTATTACTCCATTTAGATAGTGGTAAGATTTCTTCTTGTTTTATCCATTTGGTAAAAACTGTAAAAAGATTTTAGTTTAGGAACGAGGTTTCCAAGCTCTAACGACAGGTAGTACACAAATTACTGGCTGGTCAGCTATGGAGAACAATTCGATCACACCCTGCTGGAACGTCGATTTTACTTCCAGCTGCTGAATGTCATTAACATATATTAATAAACCAGAGAAGAAACGTTTAATACTTTCTTATTCTCATGGAGTTGCCACATGAAGTTATGCCGTGAAGGTGATTCATTAATTAGTCCGCTTTAAAATGGACACTAAATATATTAAAGAATTCCAGGTTTCCCTCCACATGGTTTTAAGGGTCCAGGTTTTGTTCAGGTTCAGTAATCGTGTCCTTTTTATCCCATAATACCCTGCAGAAGGGAAAGGCCGAAGCTGTCACTAGTGTTATGCCTATTATGAGCCATTAAATCCTTGGCCACATGAGCCCAGTAATGCCTAGATTGGATAGATTAAACCAAACCTGAAAACAGATCTTTATCAGAGGTTCAGAGGTTTCATTCTCATGCTGCCTCTTGCAGCCGCTGGATGGAGTCAGGGTGGATTTGCCAGACCACCAGGAGATATCCTTTTTCCTTGCAAGGTCCTTAGATGTTTCAAATCAGGCTTGTCTACTGGATACTTCTCCACGCTGAACTGTTGAGCCTTCTGCCCCTCAGGAGAAATGAGATGGTAGCACACATGAAAATAAGAGAAAAAAAATAGATGAGCTGCCACAACAGCGCTGTACTCCACCCATATGCCTCAATTATCTCTCCCAGGCCTCCGCAACACCACACACCACATCAGGAGCAGCAGAGGGACTACCAATGAGTAATTAAACCTCTTATTGCTTTGCACGGCTGAGTAGTTTTCATAACAGCACTGCACAAAACTTGAGATTCGCAGATTTTTATATAAGCTCCTCAACAATTCTACTTGCCTCTCTCTCCTTTTTTAATTTCAACCGTTAGAATAAACTTTACTGTGAACTGCTGGGAATAAGAGGATTTGAGCAGGCAAATGCTAAGATGATTGTTCATTAAACCCAATGACTTTGAAACTGCCTCTGTGTCAATTAAAATAAAAACTGTCAAATGCTTTAAAAGAGCAGCTTTGTATAATAGGAACTCTGTTGAGTTTATTGGCAAAGAAAGAGAGCCGTTCCGGGGGGTTATGCGGAAGAAAATAATACGTTGTGCTTAGGAACGGTGTCCCAGCCTCTCCCGATTCACCTTCAGTAAAGAAAACTGTATGTAATGTATGTATCAACATATACAAACACGCGCGCTTGCTGGACAGATGGAGAAAGAAGGGGTTTGGCCTTTTATTTTTGTTTTTCCAGCTTATTTTTTTCCCAAGCTAACAATTAGGATTAATTGTCAACTTATAAACCACAGGGTTTTGTTTTGTTTTGTTTCTAACTGGATGCAGATTTAACACTTCGTATAACTTAAAAATGCCATTTTGTTACAGTAGCCAACCAATCCGACAGAGGATCTTCACGCCTGCGTGTCAAGTGTCAAACATAAAATAGCTGTAAAATGGGACAATAAAAAGCGTGTTACTGTAGGATTCTGACAGGCCCCGCGCTTGGCAATTAGGGAACATTCATAACAATTAACAAAATTGAAATCAGATTGAAGAAGTAAGTGTGGGTGGGTAGGATGGACGTGACGGAAGTGCCTTCCTTCTGCAAACGCCCTTCTTCTCTGTCTCATGGCAATACATGCATGTAGTGGCCGTTTCTGGACAAGGAGAAAACAAACACAAAGCAAAGTAACCAGGTCCCTTTGGAAGAAACGACGCTGGGTCCCCAAGAGAGTAGCGGGTGGGGGGGGGGAATCTTAAAAAAAAAATTAGAAAATTCAAATGTCTCTCCCCCCATCCCCACACACCACCCACCCCTCACCATGCTCTGTCCAGAAGAAAAATCCCTCAGCCGCAATGGTTGTTTTTATTAAATTCTCCTCAATAAAAAGCTCAGGCAGGATTTATTAGGTACTCAGGGCGGACGTTTAGTATTTCGCCAGTTATTAAGTGAAAATCAATAGAAAGCAAAGAAAATGGAAGTCACTGCACTGTTAGCACGCTGTTGTCGCCCAGATATTATGTCGGCTGTCTTGTAGATTCATGACAGACGAAAGCGGCCGGGAGAGAACTCTTTCTGCTTACATTGCAGGAGCCAAAGTGGGGTTATTCATTAGATCAGGCAGCTGGCCAGATGGATTTCCAGTTCAGTTTTACCATTTATCTTAAAAACGCCTGTATCGAGTGAGAAAGAACACTGATATTATGTGATATCGATGGCAGCTTTATGTATCTAAATCAGGATTTATTGTTATTTTGTTCTGAAGACCTTTTTTTCTCAAGAAATACCATTTCACTGGAAGAAAATAATAGCTAAAACCTTGTCAAAGATAACCTTTCATGTTGTTCGTGCACCGCTGGCTGTAAAACAAATAGAACCCAGGGTATAAATAGGTTTAACCACATCCTTACAAATCATTCCCTTTAGGATTTTCTTTCTCTCTTTATTTTTTTTTCTTTTTAATGGTACAAATGTGGGTTTTGGTCATTAGTTGTTTTTCTTGCCAGTAATTTAGCTATAAATAACGTCAGCATTTGTTTTAATTGCATTAAAAAGCACTAGAAGTTTTATGTCTCTGGAAGGCCAGAGCAGAAGAGTTTTTTTCAGTGGGTGGGTTTGGGGAGGAATTTTTCTAGAGTTTTTTGCCTTTTGCTTTTTTTAAAGCCTCCTTCTCTGTTACCAAACTTTTCACCCAGATCATCACAACAGAAGCAACAACAGCTGTTCTACCATAAAAAAATGTGTTTTTGAGAGACAGGACCAGATCTCTGAAAGAGATTAGCTCCTGCTCAGGCATCTAGAGGAAAAGTGTGGCTTTTCAAAAGTTTTCAATATTCAGCAAGTTCCATTTTCTCCAGATCACAGAGCCCTTTACAGGATTGATTTATTTTTGCCCTAATCAGGAACAGAGTGCTGCTTCTCCTGAACCTCATCTCCCTTGCAAATGTGTGATCAAAACGGCTGCAGTGTGAAATGCTCGTACCTTCTGAAAACACCAGGTGCTCGATTTGAACCCCATGTAAATAGACACTAGATTCAGCACCCTTTGACACTCCAGCTGTTGATAGCACCAGATCTGATGAACAGTGCAGACACACCATAACTCGGTGGTGGCAATCCCAGCATGTTTCACTGCATGTTTTGCTTGCCGGTCCACAAATAAAGCTCCACACTCAAAAACCTAATAGGAGTCAAAACCAGAATAAAATAAAACAGGTGCTGCCAATATTTAAGTTTTTTAAAATTAGTTGTGAGAGGTGGGATGGGTTTGGTGCCCTTTAAGGTAAGAACAATAAAGATGTGGTTTAGTGGGATGCTGTGATTACCCACTGACCAAATTTAAACAAGACCCAATGGGACACATGAAAAGCCTGATGCATCAGTCATCTCCATGGCTCTGGCCATATTTATGCACCAACACCTTTAATTAATTTCCCTCCTCTTAACTGTGCTGTTATTAAGCATCTTGACTCCTAAGTGAACAGTGAGTTCAACCCATCCAGGTCCATCCTTGACCATGGCAGCACCACCGAGGCTGTCTCAACTGGGCTTTGCCCCTGCCAGGGTCTCTTTGGGAGACTGCAACGTCTTTGCCCTGACTCAACCAGCAACTTCAAAACACAACCTTTAGTCAGCCGTCCTTCAAAGGGTGTGAAGCCTGTGGAGCACAGGAAAAAATAAAAAAGCCACTCTGAATCAGGCATAAACATACAAGAGAACTTACCAAGTTGTAAATAACATCACAGCCCTGGCAGGAAGAAGCAAAGTGCATTGCTTTTACAGTTTTTTCCTCTTTTCCTTCTGAAAGTGTCAGCCCGTCACCATGTCATTGACGTGCTGGACCGTTTCCCCTAGCTCAGATATTTTTCTAGGATCTTTGAGTTTTTAGATTGTCTTTGAATCCACTGTACCCCAGGAAGAGGAAACCGTTGTATCTAGGATGGAGCTACACATGTGTGCTCTTCCCCTACCGATAGCTCAGCTATTGTTATCCTGCAAAATCCTTTGATTTAGCACCAAATGCCAGCCACCCCCATTGTAGATGCTTAGAGAGGTAGCTGCAAAAGCAAGGGCTTTTTCTCAGCCACAGAGTTTTTCTTTCTTCTTTTCAGAGGAGTCTTTAAATACAGGATGGAGAAAGCTTTTAATCACTGTGCATGCTAATTTTTCGGTATAGTGAGACTTGCCCCTGCTAGAACATGTCTCAGAGTCACTTGCAGGAAAACTAGACATGGTGAAAAGTGGTTGCTAGTGAAGGACACTGAAACTCTTTGTATTGGTGAACATTCACACTGAAATTATTTTTAAAATGATCTTTCACCTAGCAAATTAGAACCTGTTCCTCATATCCACCCCGAGCATTTACAAGATACAGGACTATTTGAAAACAAGCAAAGGAACCCTACTTTCTGTATATATTTTGCTAGAGACCTTGGCTAAAGTTCCTACTGATAAATAGACACAGCAGAAATCTGAATCTGGGACTCCTATGTCCCAGTGAAAGCTGTACAGCAGTTATAGTGGGTTTCATTTTTATATAGTTACAGGTGCTGTTTCAATGCAACTCTAGAAAATGTTTCTGTTGATTTGTATTCATCAAAACTCAAAACACATTTCTATCTAGCAAAGTTTCACATGAAATAAAACCAGTCAAGCAACATCCCTCTAGGTAATGAAGAAACAGTATCATATTTAAAGGTCTGTTTTGCTCAGTTTCTTTTAGGGACTTGAATTTGTGGCCCCGATAGAACCCCAGCTGAGTTTAACAACCAGAAGTTGTTAGTTACTCTATTGCAGAAATACATTCCTCTTCTTTTGACCAAAGTGATATGAACAACTAACTCCTGAGGTAAGTTTTTAATGCAGTTAGGCATTTTTTACCAAAACATTTCAACATTTGCAAAATGATAGTTTAGTTTAGTTTAGTGTAGCTGTTTTGTTTTTTGTTTTGTTTTGTTAGAAAAATTATTTCATAGGTTTTTCTTTGTCGGTATACAGCCCTAGGGTCTTCTGGTACTGGCACTGGTAGTTCTGTCACTGTGGGTAACAAACTAAGCCATTTTTGTCACAGGAAGAGGATTTGCTTTATGTCTAGTGAATTTCTATTGTCTTTTCTTAAATTTGTTTTTAAAATGCCACTTTTATAATGAAGCTAAGCAAAAGAAAAGATATTCCCTTTAGTTCAAGGTAGAAAAGCTGCCCTCCCCTAGAAGACTATTACATATATATATATTAAAAAAAAAAAAAGATAGCCTTCTGGTAGCGAAGTATGCAAAACAGATTCTTGAGCATATTGCAGCTTACTCTTCCCTCCCGTTGAGCCCTGTACGTGTCCATGCCCCCCTCCCAGGTCTATCCCTTGTGTCTTCCACCTGATGCCGTCTTCACTGCCTCTCCATCTCCTTCTCTCCTTCTCACACATGCACCTCGGTGGTTTGTGAAGACAGCCAGACTTATGCTACAAGCTCTACCAGCAGACCCTTGCAGTCTGTATAGTGTTGGCCAGAGTTTTCCACATCAGTCCCAGGGCAGGAACTCAAAACTGAGACTAAGTTTTCTTTTCCCCCTCTCCCCACCTTCTCCAAGCCAGTTTATTCAGTAGTTTTCTCCGTGAGAACATTAAAAAAAATACTAACACCTGATTTTATTAGATCAAGGCTTGCTTTTCTTTTTTTGAGAATTGTTAATAAAATCACACTTCTTAAAAAAAAAAAAAAAACAGGATGGAATGTAAATGCTGCACTAATTTAATTACACTTTGGCGCTGGGAGACACTAATGTAAATATTCTGGTGAGTAGGCCTAAGACACTTGAAGTAATTACTTAAAGGCTTCCTTTCAAAGAATCTCCCCCTTTTTATTAAATGCCTTTTAACATTAGCACTTTCTTCCTGACAAATTAAATGAAATTTCATTACTCTCCCTGACTTAATGGCATGAGGCTGCCTGCTGCAAGTGCGAGTTAACCCTCTCTGGACAGAAGGCACAGAGTTTGTGTATCCTGGTTGGCTCTGGGTGTCACCACATTGCCTGAGCATCCTCCTGGCTCCCCATCATCACCCTCGAACGTGGCTGCAAGTTCTGCCTTGCGCCCCATGTCCCAGAGTATTCCAGCTGTCATTTCATGGATGTTTGCATCCCAGATCAACTGTTAGACATAGGACGGCAACCATCTCTTCACTTTCTCCAGGTTTAGGGAAGTGCAGGTTGAAGCTGGGAGTTGAGACTTTAAGAGATGTGTCCATAAAATTAAAATCCTTATAGGCTTTTTGCAGAATTAGTAGAAATCTAATATAAGATTCATATTTTTATTGATCATTGAACTGGGTAGATTAAGGCTGCAGCATTTCATGCCACTACAAAACTTTTAAAATATCACAACTCCAGGACCACGGGCACCTTTAACACTGTATTCATGTACTCACAAAGAGATTTGAGAGAGAAGCAATGTTGCTAGTCAATACTTGCGTGAGCAGATTTACTTTTTGATCAAAGTCCACTTACAAGTCCATTTTGTAACTTTCCCCCCATCCCATTGATTTCTCTTTAAATTAAATAAAAGTGGGGTCAGGTTATCTCATTTTATTTACATACCTACATAGCATCTACAAGTCCCACCAGGCCAGCTTCCAGGCAAGGGAAGGGGTGACAAACTTTCTGCCACGCTGTTCATATACTGTCCCTGCGGCAACAGGAGCTGAGCAAGGCTTTTAAAACACCTGTGAGAGCCAACACTCATAAACTGGCAAAGAAAGTGAAGAGACAGTGAAACTATAACCCTCTGTGCATGGCAGTTCCCTGAAGGGAATCACATCCTTTGGATGACTCCTACAACGTGACTCCCAGAGGTGGGCAGAGCCTGGCAGGTCAGGACTCTCTCAGCCCTCCGGAGGGTTTACTGTTGGGAGCTGCAGCAATTTCACCCCTCAGACAACTTCTGACCCTGCAAGGCTACCAGTGTGGTAGCTGTTATCCACATGATATTGTCTCTCTCTTTCAGTTTCTTACTCCCCTCCCCTATAATTTTGAGATTACCAAAGGACCGCTTTAGAGTCAGCCAGCCACCAGATGCTCTTCAGGCTGACATTTCCTACAGTCTACTTTCCTGCCAATATCCTATCGCTTGCATTATTGTCCCGCCTGGATATTGCTGTGTGAGGATAGGTACAAACAGAAACATGGACCCTTTGCTCTGGAGTTCGGTTGTTGCCTCCAAATGGAGCTGATGGAGGGTAGATGGCTTCAGCTGGACACCAACAGCAACTCTCGTTGACATCTCCCAAGCAAGGTTCAAGCAAGTCAGCAAATTCTCACTGTTTTACCCCAGCTGAGAATCTGGCCTAACATATAAATAGGAAAAAAAAAAGAAAAAAAAAAAAAGAGCTGCCATGTCCAAATCAACCCTGTCCTGCTAGCAATGGAGGAAATTTATGCTAGTTTTAATAATGGCTTTAATAAGTTCTTTGATGAAAAATTATCTCTGGGTCTGCCTCTTCTGAGCATGCTTCGCCCATATTACATGAGTTACCAGTGCCAATTTCCATCTTATCACAGATGTTCTTTCTCAGAATGCAGAGTATTTGGGACTGAAAACAAGGGCCTTGCAAACTCAAGTTCACATGGAACATTTTTTTTGGCAGGGTCTGTAGGTCAGCCTATAAAGAAAGAAAATATCTCTGTTTTCTTCCGCAGAGTTATCAGATTTTGAAAAGAGAGTTTTCTCCTCTTGTGAGGTCCAGGTAAAAGTTCACCCATTCCCTGGCTGCTTGCTTCTGACAAACAAAAATTAAGGACCTGAAAATAACTATTTTATCTGAAAAAATGCTAAACATCCCAAAACAAACACTCAGCTGTGCCGCTGCCAAATTCCACAAGTAAGAGAGCTGCAGCCCGAGACAGCTCATGTCTCACTGGGGAATAACGGGTAAAGTTTGGCCAGCTGCCCCTTCCAGCCCTTCGGGGACCCACAATCCAATTGCAGTGTCTTAGCGGATGTGAATTTCAAGGTTACACCTGGGTGTTCAAGGGCAGGGCCAAGTGTAATCGGCACTTAGATCATAGATTAATCTTATTTGCCATCTATTAGGTTTGATTCCTGCTTCCCGCTCTCCCTCCCTAAAGCCAGGATTATTGTGATAGTTTAAGATAATGGATTCTAACGGAAGAAAGGTCACGCAGGCATTGAGATTTGGAACCTTAAGATAATATGATTAATCTAAAAGCTTCTTTCTAACAGGGGAGGGGATACTCTCATACGTTTAATTGAGGGGAGAGAGCGCGAGGGAGAGGGAGGGAGGGATAGAATTAGCAACATGAAAGGAGGAGTGAAGGATCCTACTTTTGTCAACTGCAATTAATTAACACAGCAAGGAAATGCTTTTCATTCTTTTCAAGTTGATAAACCAGATTCTTTCTTTTTTTAATCATTAAAAGTGATGATTATTCTATTTTTGGACTTTTATTCAAAATCATTAATTACTAATAAACATGCATATTGATTTTCATGGATACATACATGACAAATGTAAACTATCTGGAACACACGCAGACATACACGTAAAAATTCATACACTGAGGGATGGAAATTGCTGTGTAAATGAGATATTCTAGTATCAGGTGCTTGGCTTTTATGGGTACTGTAAGAAAACTCTACAATAGAGAAATAGATTGTAATAAGTTTATAGTAGTAGCCAAAATGTTCTGGGGACTGTGGAGAGAGACTCACTGTCCCAAAGAACCAGCAATACTATATTGCTGTGCTGTATTACGCAATAAAACCTTTCCTTAGTTATTTATACTGCCTGAGATTATCAGATAAAGGAATTTGAGAACAAAGAAATAGTCCCTTTGTTATTTATGCTGTTTATTTACTTGGGCATTTGGATAACCAAGCATAAAAAAAATCAGATCATGTCCTTATGTTCTGCACATGTCGTTTCAATACCACCGGAATTTTTTTCAAGTATTTTTTGAAAAATGTCTGTCATATTTCTATTTCATTTTTAAATCATAAAAATATTTCTCTTAAGATTTATAAACAACCAAACACCAATAAATATGTTACAGGCCCAAATCAGAATTTTTATTAACAGCCATTTAAGTATGATGACTCTGGCCACCCACTGACTAAAAATAATGAAATGCAAATATTTTTTAACTGAGCCTCCGCTTTGAGATCTTTTGGTTCAAACATCATCCTTTCCTCACTGATCATGGAGACTAGAGTTTTTTTCCCCATATATATACACAACATTCATCTCACTGTATAGGACTTTATGCAACCACCTAAAAATCACAGCTTTATGGAAAAAAATCACTGGAGTTGGGAATGCTGCAGTATTTCCTTCTTGCAGGGGTTTTATACTCCCAGTTTCTGCTGGATGGATTTAGAAATCTTCAGTCATATGTTACTCGAGGCTCTGTAGACCAGCCCCATAAGTGGGCCACCCTAAAATACACCCACATGCTCTTAAAGCACACGCAGATCCCCAGTACTCCCTTTCCGCAGGGTGCCTACACTGCCCGGAGCAGAGTCACGCTGCTGCTGCTGTCCCTGTTAGCATGCCACGCATGGAGCCTCTCATTTTAATCCTTTCTCTTCATGACCAGTTTTGTCCCTTTTCACAATATATCCTCTCAGATCCTACAAGAAGAGAAAGGCAGGAGAATTTCCTTTCTCCCTGACCTTGCAGTCTGACTAAGAACTACTGGCGAGATTATTCCTAGAAACTCAAGAACCAAACCAAGTGTTACTGCTGCCGTGGCTGAAGGGTAATGTAATTAGAACTTGAGCTACGACTGCTTAATACAACCTGTAATAATAATATATGTCTATCATCATTCAGAGCTATTCTAAGACTCGGAGCAGTATTAAAAGCCATAGGAAATAATTAGGAGTGAAGAGGAATCATGAGTTGCAGGGTGCTGCATTCACACAAGAACCAGCTGCAGATGGCTTTAAAAATGACTGTCTCCAACATATGCCATCCCTGCAAGATCATCTATAGAAAAGTTAATATAAGGAAAGATAAAATCCCAGGAATGGATTAAGCTATATATTAAGCTATATAATTCTGTAGATAACTGAAGTTAGGACATTAAACTGAGGGTGGAGTGAGAGAGGATGGAGCACTTAAGAGCTAAAAGTGGGTATGCAAAAGTCAATTGGCTTCTGTAGTTTTCGCGCTCTGTGAAAACGTGAGTTTTGACCAGGTTACACTGCTCTGTAAAGTGTTTCAGGATATCACACAGAACAGGAAATAGAGACAATCTCCAGAGAATATAGCAGCAAGAGCAGATGCAGCTGCTGGGTGGACAGATCTGCGGCTGTAGGGCTCTGATATACCTGTCAGAAGAGCTGAACAGGAATAGGTGGAGATATGGGTTGGTCACGACTAGTGATGGACAGGCACGCAGATCAGTCAGGAACTCAATGTCCTTATGATATACTTTGCAAGGAGCCATATTAACACACAGTTAACTGTGCATAAAATATCTGAGAGCCTCTGTGTTTTTCACTACAGTTCTAATTTCCCTCCACAGGAGTGTCATATTTTTGATGGTACTTTAGCCATGTTGTCAGTACCTTCCTCCCAGAGACTGCATTCAGAGAATGAATGCTGACTGTAGAAAAATAAATGCATAGGCCAATACACACTTTTTAAAAAAATGCTCTTTGAAGGTGCAAAAAGGGAGACATAAAAAACTGCCTGAAATTCACCACCTCGGACTGATGAGCCCAATCCTCCAAAACTCCTTGGGCTGGGACACCAGACATTTACATGGACACACATCAAGGGCACAAGCAGTTCCACCAGCCTCAGTATAAAGGTAAAGGTGTTTATGCCTGTTTTGCTGTGTCATTGCCTAAATTTGGTGGCTTTGGGGAAAGTGGTTTTCATCCATCTCTTTCAGAATCAGGACTTGTGTTTTCAGAGGAGGATATTTCTGCAACTGGCTTTGAGCTTCAAGTTAAAACAACCTCAAAGATACAAAATCTAAATTCCAGAATGTCTTTTATTTTGCTTTTTCTCCTCCAGTTTTTGCAGGATTTGTGACCCACAGGTCTGCATGAGAGGTCACTTGGTTAAAGAGCCATAAAGGGGACTTTGCTGTGGCATTGACCAAAAGTCTTCCCCCATTGAAACAGCATCAGCAAATCTCCAGGTTGATGTTTTTCCTGTCGGTAGAGAAGGTACACTTCCCATGCCAGGGGTACTCTGATATTACCCAGAAACACATTAACAGCCAATAAACAACAGGGTACTTTATCATTCTTACCCTCCTGGTACAACCATCACTTTTCCCCCCTAAAGTCCTAACATGCAAGCAGCTTCAAAACTGATATCAAAACTTGAAAAGACTTCAAGATGGGAATTAGTGGAATAAGTGACAGAATTTATTTTTCACTCCAGAAAATTGAAATAGAAAAGGAAATCAGCCCTGTTAAGGAGAGGTTGCTCCCTCCCTGTTAAACCCCTAGGGCGCTCTGTAGTCTGGGACACAGGGGCCTGCACAGACATGTACAGCTCCCCTTGGAAGATTTCTTTCCTACGCCCTGCAGACCAGAGGTGCATGTGGAAGTGTTGGTCCCCATTTCCTCTCATTCCCACAGATCTGAGTTTTTAAAAACTGCTATCACAGGACCACTGCCTGGATGCTTCTGATCAACTCAGCAGATAACGTCTTCACAGAATATTTCCCCACTCTTCCCTCATTCAGCTGCTGGGCTTGCGTATGTTTTTCACCTTCCTTGGAACTAGTTGTCAGTTCTCTTGAGCCTCTCAAGAGGAAAAGCCTCTGCCTAATATATGATGTGCTTATTCATCCCAGACGTAGGGCATATCATTCTCGAATGACTGACAAGCGTTCTGAAATGAAGAGAGCTCAAAGTGTGCTCTAATAGTGATGGGAAGCATTTCTAGTCAAACATAAAGCAAATTAATGTGAGCCCCCACTGCACCTTTAATCTGGAAATGTCATAAAGTAATAAGCAGAGTGACCCTGGCAATGTCTAAGGTTGGATTTCAATAGATTTACATCTTAAAGGGCAACTACATATTTTTAAGTAGTAGGGGGCCAAATTCAGAGCTCCTTTTCCACCAGTGCAAATCTGGAGGAACTCCACCAATTTCAGGTACAACAGAGATCAGAGGATGATCTTATTTTATAAGCCTTCATTACAATAATGCTCATGTCTGTATCAGTGCCCAGCTCCCCCATCAAAAAAAAAGAAAAATCCAATCCCCTCAATATCTCTCATTAACTTCAGAAGGGGCAGACTCTGGCCTTCATGTCTCATTTCAAACTAGTTTCATTAGAAGTATATTTAATTAACGCACACTTTTGATTAGCATTCAGAATGAAAAGCTGTTTTGCACAGCTCCCAAATCAGAAGATTCCATAATACAGATAAAAAGCAATGGGCTACAGGTCACATCCCAGTGCAGAAGAAGCAGTTTTCTTCCAGAAACAGAGTATCAGTTCAGACTTGAGCCTCCTATTACTGTAGTAATTATATACTTTCCAGGTAAATAAATACAAATAAACATACAAAATACCCAAAGAAATTACATTTGAGGAAATTATTGAAATTATCTAATCCCGCTTCTCCATCAGTCTTATTTAGAACCCTTTTTCTTCCTTCTTCAGACATATTTTAGATGGACAAGACCAAGAAACCCGTTTCCTAACTAGATTCAGTGTTCTTTGAGCTAACTAGGAGGCCCAAAGGGGTGAATATTGATGTTGAAGAGCGAGCGGCAGTGACTTCTATGAGCTTTGCAGTATCTGACACCGTATCCTGAAAGAGAAACATGCACTTGGTGGGAGGAAGGCTATGTGCATTGGGGTAACCAGCAGCTTTCTTCACAACATTTATCTTTATTTGCATTCCCTGCATGACCCATCCCAGGGTCAGCCCACACCAGCTGGTGCAGAAACCTGAGATCCTCTCCTTGAGACTTCTCCCACTCTGGTCATGCCCCTGCTGCATGTAATACAGAGCCATCCCTGCCTATAGGACATGACTCCGGAGAAAAATCTCTTTTAGCCAGAACTGGACATCCTCTCTGAGTGAATGCATTGGGGATTTTTTCCTAATGTGAACCCAAGGTGAATTAATATGAAAGAATTTGTAGCTCAGGAGAGCTAAACAGGGAGCAAAGCAAAATGACAGCATTGTCACACAGTTCCGTCTCCTGCAAAAGCAGAGCTCTGCTTTAAGAAGCAAGCCATGCTCAGGGGATGGAAACTCAGGAAGCATTAAAAAGTTAATACAATTCAACAATTTACATCAAGATTTCATGTTAAAGACATCTATTTATTTCTATGCTAGGGAAAAAAAAAGAAAAGAAAGATGCATTTTTGCATTAATCCCCTACTCTACCTGCCATTTTCTCTAAAACACAGAAAATTGTCAAGAAAAGATTGAAAAAGAAAGGGAAAAAAAGGCATCAAGTAACAGGTATATCATTGTATTTGTGTGCTTTCACTCAATACAGGATTACATTTCATTTTAAATCATTCCAGGGGTTGGAAAAGAAAAGAAAATTAAAAAAAAAAAAAAAAAAAAGAAACAAAAAGATGTTGGGATAATAGGCTTTTCCCTAGGGGTTCCAAATAAAGACAATTTTACAATATTCAAGTAGGTGCATCAGCCAGGTATAGTTTTACTTCTTGACATTCCAGTCACTGGTCCCACTCCTCTGAGGAGAGGCAAAGGTGTGCAAAAGCATGGGCCATCCAATGGTTAGAGCAGGGGAAGGGAAGACAGACCCTTTGGAGCATCAGCCACGGACTGGCAATGTAGCCCTGAGGCTGTCGCGAAGCACCCGGTGCTCAGAAGTGTCAGGGATAACTCCTATTTAAATCAGTGGGATCTGCAAGAACTGTGCCCCTCTGGATGGGTGGGGGAAGTCAGGCTCTGAAATGTTATGGTTTCCCCCAATGTAAAATGGGGTTAATCATACATCCCTAACTCACAGGGGTGTTGTGAAGATTGATCAGTTAATGTTTGTACAGAGCTTTGGAAATGTAAAGTGCTATATAAATGCTAAGGATTATTATGTTCCACTCTTTCTCTGCAGCTGAACCCTTTGGGGAAAAGGAAGAAAAATCTATTAAAAAGTGCTACTCGCATTTTATATCTCTGCTTCTTTTTCTCTTCCTTGATGCTTTTAGTAACTTTGGAGGGGGGGGAACCTTCAAGAAAGATTTGTGGGCTCATGTTCTGATTCCTCTGTCAGTCTCCCTCACCAGTAGCCATCCACGTTTTCATTCATACATATTTAAGGTGAGATATGACAACCTTTAAAATACATATATATGCCTGCAGTTAGTGCTTGAGTTCAAACTAGAGCTCCTAGCGCAGTATTTGTCCTTAATTCATGCTTCATTAGAGCACAGTGGCATCGGCTGCAGGGCTTGTGGACCAGATCTTCTGCTTGGCCTTTGGCTTTCCCCAGGAATCAGCTACCGGATGACTAGCTTGGTATTTGGTCTAGTCCATCCCTAACTGAAGGTTAAGGAACATGCTTAGCCCTGTGTGAATTATCTAGCTCACACTGACTCACGTCTGTGAGCCCTAAGTGTAGGTTTCATGGGCAGAATGTGCCATTGGAAGATACCCTTAAATTTTAAAGTGTGGAAAGAAATACAGTGCACAAAGATAATCCATTCTGTCAAGCCCAAGAGTATCTGTAGAGTTATTGGGCCAAATACTTTCTGTCCTCTCAGGCAAGATAATACAACTGTACCTGAAGGAAGCTTGTCCTAGAGCTAAATCTCCCATCTCCCATATAAAACCTTTAAAAAGGTGGCTTTTTATGGTGGCTACAGGTGCGTGTGAATGGTGCAGTCACACCTACAAGAGGGATGACCCAGAGCTTCAGCATATCCCTCACTCTCATTCACAGTGGACATTATCCTGCACACCTCACATGCACAGAGCCCCTCGTCCTCTCCCAGCCATCCCTGCCATTTTGAATTGGACCATTAATACACCAAAACCAGTGGAAAAATTCCCTTTGGTCATCAGTCGCAGTAACCCCTTTAGGTGCAAGGCTGATTAAGTTGCTTACGATCATACACGGAATTAATGGCTAAACACAGGCAGCTGGCACCTGCACACACACACCAGCCCCGGTGCAATTCACAGCAAGCAGGGTACGTCCCCAAAAAGACAAGAAAGAGTAAAGCAAGACCCAGGATAAACATTTGCAAATCAGAAAAGTATCAGAGTGGGGAATTAAACTCATTTGCAACAGTAATTGAATCAGAGGATTTACAAGAATAAATAAATTAAAAGAAAGACAAAACCACAACACAAATAGTCTCAATGACACGCTTTGGCCGATACTGATGTTGTTGCAACAAGGTTTTAATAAAGGAATGGACTTTTTTTTAAGCAATACCCCATCTCAACTAAAATCCTCTGCAAGTAAGAGCTTTATTATCTCCAATTTCTTGGCAGCCACTAGAGGAAAGGTCACTTAATAAAGTGCATTTATTCTTCATTGCAGGAAAACAATATGTCATCTCTGTGTTCATTATTTACCAAATTGTCTTCATTTTTTTCTTCACCTGCTGGGCTTTGGGCTATAAAAATAAATAATATTGTAAAACTAAGCCAGGTATTTTCAGAAAGGATCAGAATTTGTCAAACAAACTCAGTTCATAGAGAATGAAGGAGAGTGAAAATCACAATGGTGGTGCTAAATGATTCATCCTCAGGAAAAGACATACAGTTAGAAATGCAGACTGGGAGAGGGCTGAGTTTAAATAAGCTGAGAAAGAGTCATAAACTGTGAGTGTAATCACTGCTAATAGCTCAAAATACATGACAGATAAAAGCTAAAAAGAGTTTAAAAAGTAAAAGGAAAAAAGAGAACTAAGTCATTCTATCGTTGCAGGATTTTCTGATCCTGTGGTAACACTTGACCAAAGCAAAAATCAGATCCGAATTGTCTTGTTCAGAACCAGAGCCTAAATTATCCCCGAAGATAATAAAAATACAAGTCTCCAAACTGATTACAGATTTCAGGGTCTTTGAAGACATTACCTTAGAGCACAAATACTCAACAGGTTTTCAGGTGTAAGCGTCCCAGGCACTTCTTAAAAAATCTCACACATTGGAGATTCATACATTCAAACACTCATTCTTTTAACAGTGTTTTCTTTCCTCATCCTCTCACATTCACCTGTGTACATCCCCAGTCTTGAGGGGAATGAAATGACACAGGGTAAAGCTAGAAGGAGGTTAAAAAGATTACATATCTCAACACTATTTTTTCAGCAACCATTTGAGTTTTTATCCCCAGCATTTTTCAACCAACTCTAGACAAAACTAATAGGATATGTGTCTACCACATCTGAGACTTTTTAATTTGTGTATGTTGCGTCCTACTTCCCTGCTCTCCATCTGCTTGTTGTCTTTTTAAGCTATGATGGTGCAGCGAGTCTTATACAGGCAGACGCTGAGGGGATGGAGTTTGTCTGTCTATATCCCCTTTCCAAATCAGAGCTTGGCTCCCCAGAAAAGGGATATGACCCTCCATCCTTCTCACAGTGCCAAACTCCACAGGACTAATGTCTAGGACTGGGGGGAGATTTAATGATGACATGGCATTATTTAAGATCCACCAGCATCCCTGTGTTGCAGATGTAAGTGCAGTAAGATCATCCTATCTGGAGTCTCCATTAATTTCTGTCTTGATTTTCAACACTTTGGCAAAACCCCACCTGTGCACAGAGTGCATCCACCTTCACATTACTCAGTGCAGGTGGAACTTAGGGGAGCACCTAAAATGTAAAACTAAGCCTTTGGAGGGCTACTATGCCAGCTTGAGTAACTCCTTTGGTTAAAATTTATTAAATACAGACAGCAGACTCTCCGATTGCTAATAGAATTTCCAGTGTAATATCTCCTTGTAAACAAAATCTGCTGGACATCTAAGTTGCATGCGTGTGTGCACATTTGTGACCCTTCACATCTCTTTTCTGCATATATTAAGCATCAGGAAGTAATCTCCTCATGGTGCAGCCAAAAACAAAACACGACCACTCTTTAGAGCAGCCTGTAGGATGAAAAGCAAATCCCTGTAAAAAGCAGATCCTTGGTATAAAATTTACTAAGTTCTCCAGAAAGCATATAAAGATATTTAGCCTTTTATTCACATTGGGAGAAGAGTAGCCTTTCTTATCCTTCCATCCACCCTTTCCTTTTTTCCCTGCAAACCACAAAGGCACACAACCTTGTTTCACCATTTGATCTTGTGCCTTGTGCACTATGCCCCTATAACACCACACTGGCCAGTATCCCTCTGAAGTGCGCTCCTTCTGTCACCCCCAAGCAGTCAGGATTATCAAAAGTTTTTGTTATCAAAACAGCTCATCATGACGATCATCACTTCTGACCATCGCAGTACTCGCAGGGCATCCTGTGTTAAGTTGTAGTGTGCATGATTTCTTTAAGCTGCTATGGAAACCAGTGATAATGTTTTGTTGTAATATAGAGGTAGAAGACAACAAGATTGCTTACTTTTTCCTATTTACTTTTCCCTCACTTCACTAAGCATCTATACCAGCCCAGTTTCTGTACTTGCACTCTCTCACTTCTTGCAGTAGGACAAATTACCTGCATAGGTTGTTCTGATCAAGATATTTTATATTCTCAGATAATAATCTTTAATATGTCACTGTCATCTTAAGTTTATGTATTCGAAATAGAAACCAATAGTATGAAAAGTCTCTGTCCCAAGCTTCCTGTAAGACTTATCATACGTAAACCAGTTATAAAAATAGAGAACTCATGAGATAGTATCAATATTGGGTAGCGATGCCATGTGACCTGTCACTAAACCCTTATAGGCAACTTCATGCAATTTTCCTCTGTTTCTTCCCAAATGAAAGGAAGAGTGTGGCTAGAACATGAACGAGTAGCAGAAGCAGCCCATAGTCACAGCGTTACTGTGGAAGGGAGTCATGGGGATAGCCCGTGCTTTAATCTAGAAATTTCCCTCTCCGCACCTCAAGGCTCTGTGTTGCCAGCAGCTGCAGCAGCGAGAACTTTCTTCCTGTATCTTCTAAGTAAAGCATTTGAGATTCAAGCACTAATAGAAAGTCCCCTGAATTCTACACAACACTGAAAAGCAGCTGGGATAGAACAAACACCACCAAAAAGTGTTGCTTTCTGAATTCAGCTCTTTTTCTTTTTAGCCAATAGAAGTTGTCCAGCCAAGAGCATTCCAGGAGTTTAAACCTAGTGCTGAAGGCACAGACAGGCAAGCACATCGAATTCCCCTTGCCCAGAAAGAGACACTTTCTTTGCAGGTTTGCTGGCACCACATGCGCAATGCTGGCATCACTTTTTCTTGCTCAGAGGTGATCACTGCAGGGGCTCTGCCTTGCATGCATGATGAGCAAAGGAACCCAGATTTTGACACCTGAATAGAGACATAGACTGGATAGGTTAAACTCAAATATCTGGCAGATTTCCTGGTTGCCAATTCATACTGCTTGAGGTAGCTATTATACAGACAGACAGTAGTAGTTCCCAATCTTAGCCTAGAAATCCACAGACATTATTCTTTTTAAACTAAAAGCAAATAAGACTCCTAAATTGCAAGCCTCACTTATCAAATGGCTAATGTTATCTCATTCTGCAGTTTTAGCCAGCTCTCCCCAGTGGTCTGCCAAATAAATACCATTCTTTGTTTCATCCAGATTGATCTTCAAATCAGTCTGCCCTCCACCCAGCTTCTATCTTCTGAAGACACTAAATGTATCATTCCAGCACATTAGTGTAATTGCCTATAATAGAGATGTGCAGTTAGAGGTAATTTACATGCACATATGCCTAACAGTGCCCTCACATACTCATTGAGCATAAGGGATGGCAGGTAGAACCTTGTGAATGAGTTAGATGAACACTTTCTCATTATTATTCTCTATATATTTCTTTCTTTAAAAAAAAAATGAACAAAAGGACAAAAGTGACATCAACAGCATCTCCATGTACTTCTGCATGGGGCCACATTTTCAAAACAGCTCTCACTAATAGCAGAAGCTTTGCTGACAGATCAGCATAGTTGCATATATTTAGTCCATTGCTAGAAGAGCATTAGTGGACAATCTCACAAGTACAGACCCTGTCCTTCGTGGAAGTCTAAAAGTATCAGAGTAAAAGAAACATGAAGACTTTAATAATCACTAGACCTGATTGTCATGTACTTGGTCCACAATCCCTTACCCAGGCACACAAGATTCAATACAATAAACACCTTTGTATTATTTTCTGCACCAACATTTTCATAAAATCCTCACCAATGCTGGCTTTGAAGTCCCCAAGGATAACTGAATCGCAAAGACCTGTCATGAATTGAAACTAAAGAAAATGTTTTGAGAATTCCTACTTTAATGGAAAATAGAAAAAGAAAAATAAAAACCCCTCTTCCACCAATTTCCCATATGGCTTTTCTCCTATTTTTCCAAGAAATTGTTAAGGATGCTGTCCCCTTTAATAGAAATAGCTTTTGCAAGGGGTTGAAAATACGTTCCCTCTTGAAAACAGGAATACAGACCCACTCTTACGTGTGTTTGTGTGAGCCATTTATTCTCATGCAAGCAAAGATTTTTTTCCTGAAAGGTTTCTTTTTTTAAAACAAGTAGAAACTGGATTTAAAACAAAAGAACATTTTAGGATTCAAGCTTTATGTTTAGTTAACTATTCCATTGCATCTTAATATCCTATACTACTTTTATATTTTCCACATGCAGAGTAATTTCCCTTCCCACTTTGCCATGCAATTTTCTGTGGCACACAGACTCAGCTTCAGCATACACATGCTGAACATCTCAACATTTTGAGATGAAGAAAAAGGTTACGTACTGATGAGTTAAAATCCCTGGATCTGATTTGAAACTTGACCAGATTTTACTTTCAATGCCATATAGAGGATCTACTCCATTGAGTCATGAAGTTGAAAATAAACCAAACCTAATATTTAAATTATGATTTTGCGCAGATGAGATGTCTCTTTCATACCTCATTGAGTAATTTGCAATGTAAAACTGCTGCCATGGAAGATCCTCGTTCAGTGATTTTTATATGGGTCTTGCTGTTTAGGAAGAAGCAGCAGAAGAAACCAAAATCCTGTTCTAGAGGAGGTGTTAATCCAATTATTTCTGCTGAGGACCCAGTCTGGACTGTCAGATGCTTTTCTAGTCAAGCTTCTGACAGTGTAGTGTTTTCCTACATGTCCAACATTATTTAAAAACTTCCCTTACACTTAATTTTAAACCACCTTCCTATCAACAGGACTTATGTAGCTGGAACTCCTCTCCCTCACACTGTAGAAAATCCTTTATACAGAACTGCATTAGTGGGGAGGAAATCTTTGCAAGCCATCCTTCACAGAATTTAATCCAGCCTATAATTCTGGAGGGAGCAGGATTTGAATGTCCCTCCGCATCAGCACATGAACCCAGGCCACATGGAGGGGACTACTGGGGACTCCACACTCCCTTGCAAACACCAGGCAGAGACCTCCTTGCTTGCAGTCGTTCTGAGAATCTCATTTTTTTATGTTCTCCATACTGATGAGACTCAGTGGGAGGCTTCAGGCTCAGTGCTGATGACTTTGGTGCCAACACACTTACATCCTAAGTTTATTTCTTTGCCCTGTTCCTACAGGGGACTCTGTGGAAGAGACACTTTGGGTGGGAGAGCTGTGGCAGGAACGTAGACCCTGACTTGTCATCACAGAGAGACACAGATTCATATACTGGTCTAGCGATGCACTGCGGAACAATAGATTATTTTTTTATGACACAGGTTTCTTTTCATAAACTGAAATGCTTATGTAAGTAATCATTGACTTTTAATCTGTATTAGTGGTATAAATGGATTGGACAGAAGCAAGCAAATTTACACATGCTTAAATAAGAAGCTTCCTCAGGGACTTCCCTCTTCTTTGTTCTCCAGCACCAGGTACATTTTCCTTTCCCTTTCTCTTGTAACTTTATCCGTATTGATTTTATAATGAACCATATGTTTCAATGATCAGCATTTTTTCAGATACAATGATAATACTTTGCTCTTATAGAATAATATTTTGCACTCCTGGCTTCTTCCATCCAAGTATCTCAGGCACTTTGCAAGCTTCACTTAGTTAATGCAGATCAATTACAGACAGCACCTCTTTTAATAACTCTGCTTTTCCTTCAAGGGAATTGCATTTGGCAAACCTGAATCATGACTCAGTGTTAACATAAACACACAAATAATCCAACGCAAACACAAATTACTTCCCCTGTTTACAACAGGCAGCATGGCACATGGTATTAACCACTAATCCTAGCTTCTTTAGATTACTTTTCTTTTGGATTCCCCAGAAAGGAAAGTGTGCTCTGTTTTTCCTCTTGTCATTTGTTGGGGTGGAGAAGTTGTCACTTCTGACACTATTCCCACCTCTTCCCATGTTAGCTGTCATCAAGTCCCTGGCAGCCTACGTGGCTGAAGCAGGATACCTCAGTCTCTTCTTCCCCGTGCTTGGGGTTTCCAGATTAGGGAAAACCACCACTGTTCCGCACATTATAAAACTTTTAGCAAGAGGCTAATGAAATGCAAAGCTTTCTATAAGACCAGCACTAGCCTTCCTATCAAATCATCTGAAATATTTATTTGCCCTCTTGAATAATTGATAGGGGCATCAGCTCTCCCGGTCAATTGATTTATTAAGGGACTGTTTGGAATTAAACAGCTTAAAGATATTAGATTTAGCAGCGACCTTGCTTGTTAGCATATTCATTTACCTACGGGAGCTCCCATTAGATATTGTTAATACATGACGTTCCCAGTCACGGCCTGGATCTCCTCAAATTGCATTAACACTGGGCTGTTTAGCCACAGAATAACAGGTTTGATTGAGTGCTTGGGCTTGGTGTAATTAGATTTTCCTAGAAAAGGGGGGACTATTTTAATGCTGTGTGCGTTAAACTAGATATGTCATCAGCATTACTGTAATTGGCAAACAGGAGCTTTGGAAACCTGGCTGTGTGTGAATGTTTGTGTTTATGACTTGTCCTGCCATTGTCATAGACGGCATATAATAGCCCTGCTTACTTACATATGCATGACACTGATAGAAAGTAGCTGGCTTCTTTAATAAGCATCTCTTTTGAAATCAGTGGAATATTCTATACTGAATAATGGGATCAATTTATTGTTAGTTAAAACTGCCAATTATTTCTCCCACTGAAAAGGTCATGAAACTGGTTAATCAATGATGAAAATGTAGTGTGTGTTTGTGTGTGTGCTCATTCTATGGATTTCTGCTAGGTATATAGAAAGATAACCTCCCCATGAGGTGTGACTCTCCGATTCACCAACTCCGCTCAACTTGCTGGAGAGTACCTTTATGCCCCTCCCACTGTGGTCTTACACCACTTCCATCAAGGCACAATCCTGCTCATTTCAATTATTCCAGCATGAAATGGAGTAACACAGCAGTGAATCAGGCACTTCATTTTTAATTACATGCACCTTGATATAATTAAAGGTGCACACAGGTAATCAAATGCTTGCTATCCATGTCTAACTGCAGGCTTCCTTGGGGTCAAATTATGCCTTCAGATGCGTGCGCATGAAATTGCCATTGGCTTCAAAGAGCTCTGTCTGCCAAAACTCTGAGCGTACCCGCAATTCTGTGATGCGTGCTGGACACTCCATTCGCAGGGACACACGGAAGCACTGGATGGAGCCCAAGGAAGAGCAAAAGGGAAGAGCATAGGACATGGAGGAATCGTCATACAACTGAAGAAAACATAAGTGTTCACTGTGACTTATAAAGGCAAAAACAGAGACGCGTGGCTGGAAGACATACTCAAATGGTCTGTAAAGTTCAGAGAGTACCCAGCGTGGTCAATGGCAGCATTGTCTCCATCGCCAGTTTGATTATAAAGATTTAGGATGGCTCATGAAAACACAGTTGTTCACAGTCAATTCAGGGAGCTAACAACGACCCTGTGTTTCAACAAGTTTGGAAACTACTGATGCAATTACGGAGGGCAGGGAATGTATTTATTTGTGTGAGCACACACACATTATATATTAGAACAGCTTTTTAGGTAGAAATGGAACTGAAGGACAGAATAGCTGTGGAAGTAAGAAACATGCTGCAGTCAGGAGCCAGGATGTAAAGCAGTGTTCTCCATATGGGAACTTTCATCACTACACAGAAGAAAGAGCAAAAAGAAAAGGAAAAAGAAAAGAAAAGAACAAATAAATTACTTTCTTTTTTTGCCCCCTTCTCCCAAACTGTACTGGGAAAGGTCCTGAAGAAAATACCCAAATATGAAAATCAGGCTAAAATATCACATTTTCCCCAACTCTCTGTTATCTTTAATGAAGAGATTTGTTCTGCCAGTTCTTGAGTGAATCCAGTCTTGTCTTCCCTTGGGTTTTTTGTTGGTTGTTTTTTTTTTTAATCTTCCAGTGGGACAGAAATACTGGAAATGTTGTGGGCCTGGGTTTTTTTGGTGTTCTTATTTTTTTTGAAAAAAGTCAAATTATTTAATGTGCCAAAGTACCATACTTGGGAAAGAAGAGATTTCCAAGAAGGGTTCTGGGTACAGGCAAAGCAGTAAACAAAAAGGGACAACAGAAATAATTTGTCCCTGAAGAGGGGCTAAGAGGATTTTTAAGTTAGAGGAAAGGACTTGAAGCAATAAACTGCCAGGTGACAGGCAGAGGCAGCTGCCTGAATATTTGAAACTGGCCTGAGTTTTGTAAAATGTATTTTTTTATTTGTGCTCAGACATGCACTTATTAGTAATGTGATCTTACAGCTAAACACCAGGTCAGGACGAGGGTGTTTTAGAACAAGGGCTTCAGAGTCAAACTCCGGTCCCACACAGGCAAACGAAGACCAGGGAAGGATGACTCTCAGTTACACAAACGAAATAACGAAACAGCTCTGATTTTCCCCTAAAAGGCAGGCATGAAACCAAAATAGCATGACCCACCCTCAGATTTTGACTCGCACCCAGAGATGTCAATACGCCCATTTACATTTGGAGGACTCATGCAAATTGTTTTTCTTGTGACACTGCATTTCCCGGCTCCAGCTGACCCTGGAGCTTCTCAGCCTACATATTCCCTTTACTAGGCAAGTTTCTTGGCTCACAGGCACACTGGTCATCAGCACACAGCTAAAGTTCACCAGAGTTTGTGATGCAAATTTCTAGCTGGTAACAAAAAGTAACTATTTTTCTTTCCTTTAAAATCTCTGGTAAATCTTTTGATTGCAAAATTTTGAATTTTTAAAAATAGAACTCTTAAAAAAACCTACACAAGCAACAGTGAAAAAATCCCTCCTGTTTTGGTACTAGAAATCCCAGGAGGATCAATAAGGGAATTTAATCATAAATGCAAAGTGCAACTGGCAACTTGGCACACACAACCCCCCCACCCCTCTGCCCCCCCCCAATTAAAATAAAAAACCCTGAAATTATATAAAACCACCACAATGATTAACAAACAACTGACTAGAATTTTTTTGCAAGTAACTAATAATCTAGCAGATTTTTTGAAATTGACAAAGCCTCCGTTAATTCATCAAAGAGATTAATGGAAAAGAAGAGGTAACAGGGTTTCCTGAATCTGGATTTATCTGCCTTAGGAAGAGCCACGAGTTCCCACGCCACCCATCAGGCCTTTACACAATCCCTCTGCACCCAAAAAAGCCACCTTCCCTCACAGACTACAGCAGTGCCCAAGTAGTCCCACACTAGCAATTAAATAATCCCACTTCAGCTATCAATTCAGTTCAGCGGTAAAGAAATTCTTGCTGTAAATAAGAAGTAGAATAAACTGGAACTAATGATTTATCCCCATGTTTTCTGTGAATTGCTATTTCACTAGGTATGACATTGAACTAGGGGGAGAAAAAAAAACAGACTAGAGGTTGAATATAAACAGAGTAGAGTTTGCATTCCTGGGCTGATGTTTTATTTAAAAAGGCAATTCTGGTTGCCATTTCTTTTTTTATAAGAAAGAAAATGAATATTTTCCAAGTATTGCTTTTCTCATTCGTTCATCTCATCTGCAAGAAACTACTCCTTAAAATAACTTGGAGGTTTTTCCCTTTTTTATTTTAATACCTGAGAGAAAACTCTGTATTCAAGTAACAGCAGCAGAAAGCACTGCCCAATCCTTAATCACTGCTTACTGATTTAGGTCCATTTTATTAGCAGGCCGTCCTTTTCCAGAAAGCCATTTTCTTGGCAGGGAGCACAGCGTATTTGTGGGGGCAGAGGGCCATATCCCGCTGTTGCTCCCCCGCCATGGCTGTGCCCTCTGTGGCTGGCCGGCCTGGGAAGACAGCGGGAGTTTTAGTGCCAGAGTTTTGTCTGACAATACTCATCTCTGGTAAGTGTGAATGAGCGTTAGATATAAAGTGGAGGCTGGATACAAAGGACCCAACAGGGCATAAAAAAAATACGTATTGCACACTGTGACTCCTCTCATGGGCAAAGCAGGAACTGAAGGAGAGAGAAATAGAGAATTTCACTCCTTGCAATGAAAGATTTTCTTGGTTCTGGGTTTGTTTGCAATTGTTTACGTGTCAGAGTAAAAATAATGTATTTGGGGAGAAGGACATGCAAAAACCTTCCATGTTTTAGAACAGTTTTTCACTCCCTCCCCTCCCTAGTCACTATTTGTCACAGTCAACTACTGAAATCCTCTATTAATCGCTAAATCCAGATAATAGCGGAGGTGGGTTGGCTGACCTGTGAAATTAGGTCTGCATGTAAAAAGGAATTGAGCTGTGCGAGCTTTGGAAATAACTCTGTCGGTATTTACATTAGCATTTGAACATCAAAGATCTCCCCTGGGCTCCTCTAGGTGCCTCTAATCCAAGTACCAATCAAGCAACTCAGCTTTTCCACCCAGCCAGCCAGGCTTGGAGACCCTCAGAGATATATCCCAGCCAACCAAGAGGCAGGTGAGAAGTTTCTCGCTGGTTGTCAGTCCCCAGGTTTCCGTGAGAGCGGGGCCCCAGGAAACGTGCTAACAGAAGAGAGGAAAAAGATCAGCATTTTTATTTCACAAGAGAAACAGCCTATCCACCTCGTGGGCAAGCGTGTGCACAAATTGTAATTACCATCTCAAAAAGAGGCCTTTAAATTCACCAGGCTCAGCAGACTACATGAAAGTTGAAATTAAAAGGAAGACTAGAAATTATTTTATTCTGTTATTACTAGTAATATTGTTTGTTTTTTTTTTTTAAAGAAGCAGTCACCTTAGAGTCCTGAAGACCCCTGCATCAAAAAACATAAGCTCACTTGCTGTTCGTATGAGCGCAATCGCTGCCATTGCAGCTGCACCTGTAGATCTCAAAGCACAGCTCTCGCTGAGGCAAAAGTCCCATGGTGACCTGGCCATATGGATGTTCTTCTTCCCACTGTACAGAAGGGTAAAAAGAGGGCTCCAAGCAAACACCCACCACCACTTCCATCTCAGCCCTGTATTGCTCTCACCATGTTATTCCCTGTAGGAGAAGGTTCCTCTGAAGTTCTGATTATTTAGAGGCTTTTGCTCTCGCCTGTCCCAGTTTATTACCAAATCATCTATTCTATTTGACAACAAGTTAAAATTTACGCAGAAGTATTTTTGAGAGGAGCAGGAAGGCTGCATTACCTCGCTATTTGCTCCAGCCTCTAAGGGTGTGGGAGACAGTTGGGAGACGAGGAGGGGGATCATTTACTGCTATTTGCTAATAGGGTAGGTGAACTGCACAGCATCAAGTGTGCTTCCTCCCGAGGACCATTCCCAGACACATTAGCTATTTAGCTCAAGAAACCAAGGTGAAGGTTGATCTAACATCTACCTTAGGATATTTTAAAGAAAACTTTAAAAAATTTTGGAAAGCAATCTAGGCAAAAAATTCCACATTGGCTATGCATAAAAAGTTGTCATGAATTTACTGCTGTATTTAAAGATTCATCATCATATAAGGCTGAAACAGAAATCTCCTACCTTTAGACTGCCCCACCACTCTTATTTTTATGGACCTTTACTGAATTTATCCAGAGAAAAGGAAAAGGTAGAGAAGAGATCACCTTTAAGGCTTTTCCTTTCTTTTCTTGTCTTTTTTTTTTTTTAAATGACAATAGAATTTTTTTTTTCCTAAAGTTGTATTAGGGATTCACTTAAGCAGAAATGAACTGTAATATGCAAATAGTTCTAATTGGACTGCTAATAGAGCGTGTCTCTGTTGTTTTTTTGTAGGGAGTTTTATGCCTATGTAATCAGTGCAGACAGCCGTTAAGTAAATGAAGAGGCAACTAACAATGTCAGAAAAGAGACCGGGCGGTTCCAGCTGACACTACCCTAATCTTCCAGGACCCATTAAATGGCAGTTTCAACGCATTACCTACCATAACATCCTTGAATATCACTGATTTTATTTGCAGTATCAAACATTCCATTTCATGCCCCATTAACAGTAGGAGCCTGGGCTTTTTGACGCAGCTAAACATTTTACTAACTACCTGGACTAAGTAACCAATTAACTTTTGGAGACAATACGGCCAATTAAGCGCGAAAAGGTAAGGCTGTCATCCCCCACTAAAATTGAATTTCCTTTTCCTCATGGCACTTATTGTCGGTGTTCAATTGTTAATGGAGATTTGGTCCCTATTAAAAGGATGAAGCCGAAGGATAATGGGAAAGTTCAGAGGACTTGGTTCCTAAAGAGTAGGTCAGAAAATGTCCCAGTTGGCCACTAATTCAGTCATCTTTTCTTCATGCCAGATCTCTTACTGGAATAGTACTGGCAATGTAGCTCTAATCTGACCTACCATGACAATACATTGTGCAATATGGCAGCTTCAGACACATCCGCATGCACACAGGGGTAGTTAGGAAACCTGGGGGGGGTGTGGGGATCAAAAATATAAACAAATGTAACTCTGTTGATTTTGACAGTTGAAATATCATTCTGCTCACATATTGAGCTGTTTAGCATTGTGGTGAGCCTTTGAGAGTGCTCTTAAGCCAAAGGAGTGGGCGCTGTCCTGGTGTTCATGTGAGCTTCCCTGGCTGCATTAGGCAAACCACAACACATACGCACTTGTGTAAGCTTTAAATGTTCATCGTCATAGCTTACAAGGATTTTAATTGTTGCCATCAGGATGAAACCCTCTGCCTAGTCTTGGGGTCACCAATACATGAAGATGATAACACCTTAGATACTCTAATAGACACATTTTTTCTTCCTCAGAGGAGGCAGCAGTGTGCCCATATACACTGTATAGAGAAAGAGAAAGAAGAGCTTAGTAGTGATGCCTTCTACTTTATGACACAAATATATTTTTTTTATGTTATGCATTTACTCAGAGTGAAAATGTGTCATCCCCTACCACAGGAAAAAAGTTCCGACCCAAAAACATCACAGCAACAAGCTAATGGGTATCAAGCTAAACATCTCCTCAAAGTATGTGCACTTTATGATGTCTTTCAATAAGTGATCTCAAAGCGCTTTCCACAAAACAACTTGTTAGAATAACTTTTTAATGAGATTTCATTATTATTTTTTTCTTTTCTCCCCAGAAATGAGCTGAAGGAAGAGGTTAAAGACACAAGTTGGTACGCAGAGACAAGGAACTGCATGGGTACTGAGGAGAGCAACTTATAAACAGAAATGCATGGAAATCATAAGGAATAGGCTGCAAATTTCACCATGGGTCTACCCTAAAGCTGCTTTTATGTCACCAGCCAGACAAGTCTCTGTGCTTGGCTCTTCGTGTCAGACAGAAGGTGCATGCAGATAATCCCCCATCCCAAAGAAAGCATCCTCTTTGATAAGGATAGCGCACATCCTCCAAGGGCACCTACTGCCTGAAAGAGTGCCAAGCCAAGCATGGTCGGGGTGCAACATTTGAGGACTATGTTTTTGTGAAACTATGTAATGTGGAGTCCCTTTATCTGCAGCAATGGTACCTGTTGAAAAGTGGTGTAATTGAAATACAAGTGTACTCTAGCTTTCAAGAGGAGGTCGGAAAGCATCGTATTTTTGAGACAGAACAAATCCCAGTGCTGCTTTGTGGCTTTCCAGACTTTGTGAATATTTCCATTACATAAGACAAAGCTGAAACCCGCATTAAGATGCAGGCCTACTCTGCCATAACGTATTTAAATGTTATCCCAGCCACAACATAGTCAGTTTAGACTGTTATTAATCTAATCTTTTAAATGCATAGAATACCCAAACAAGAAGGCAAGTGAACTGATTTCTGTCTGCTCTAATAGCAAAAATATGACTTTGGCTTTTCTCTGCAATGCTTTACACCATTAAGCAATTACTTGTGGGCAGAACCCCAGCCCCCATATTGCTGCTTATGGTTAAGGGATTTTATTGGTTCACCAGCTAAGTCTTCCAATTAAATCTGGTGTCATGAGGCTTTTGTGGGTCCCTGGTTCACATTGCCGCTATGGAGGTCTCATTACCTCGGGTAACTTACTACCCCGGTTTGAAATACGTAATACCTAGGTTACCCTATGAAGCAAGCAGGCATTGAAGTACCCTTGCAATCAGAAAAGTGACTGAGAGTTGCTTCCATCTCCTTCTTGGCTGTAATACATCTTCAGGGCCTTTTCTAGTGACCCTACTACTGCATCAAATCTGCAAAAGAAATAACTAAAGCCTTTTGTCTTGCACATTGTCACTGACTACTGAAAATCCACAGCAGTATCACCCTTTATGGGAAGAAAAAGTCTCATTCTCTTGATTTTTCTTCCTCTTTCCTCCCTGCACATATCCCTGGTTGAATCAGACACAGCAATAATTACATTTTAGCCTGCAAGATCTTTGATTTTGTGTTATGGTTCAAATATAGACTATCCCAACCCATTTCTGTTTTTAAATTTGGTTTGTGTTTTTTTTTTAAGTAAATATGTTTTGGCACTTTCTCAGCTCCAAAAATATAAAGATTTGTGGCTTAGTTGTAAAAATGGAAACACATTAATTTTGATTTGAAGAAGAAAGTTTCATGAAACTATTTAGTTTAATATTAAGTTGTAATGAGAAAAGTTAAGGGAAGAAAAAGGTTTTTAAATGAATTGTTTAAAAATATTTAAAACCCTCCCTCTCCACACTCTTGAAGATATATGGAGCTAAGTTAATGGCAGCGCATAGTGGAATCTTGCTCAATGGGAATTTTCCATTATTCTTGACAAAAAGCCCCTAATGCTTATGGGTTCTGACAAAAGTCATAGTTATGAGAAACATATGGCCTTAATAATAAACTAAATCTTTGGTCAAAAATCTAAATTGCTGTTGTGTAAGTGAGGACAGAACTCGGCTGGGCATCAAGGCTGGAAGCAGCTATTGCAGTGACTGGGGCTGCCCAGCTCCTCCATTCCTGCAGCACACAGAGCACTAGACACAGACAGGATCATGCTACAGTCCTCATCTCCAGCAGCCCTCTCCACCCCAGGAGCACCAGAACCATCTCCTGAGCATGTAAAATTCAGGCTCAGCCAGCAAGAGCCATAAATCTAATTTTCATATTGTATTGGCACGTGCACATCCATGGAAAGCACCAAGCCTCCTCCTTCTGAATAGCCCTATTCCAGGCAGCAATACAGCTCACACTGCCATGCTGCTTGGAGACCCAGATCCTACAGCTAGATTGTCCCTCTACAAGAGCTGTTTGTTTCTTATTTCCTAGAGAAACCACTCTAACACAAGCCTTTTGAGATAATCCTCATCCTGCTTTAACTTCACTATCGCAGAAACTTTTCCATTTCCCTCTCACCATAAAAGTCTTTGCTTCCAGCTCCTTAGCTAACAGCATTATGAGAGCAGGGGGGGAGAATCAGCTGGTTGCTTCAGCACTCAATATATCTCAACTGGTGTAATCAGAAACACCAGCCACCTACGAGCTGCATTTCCCACACCTGCAAAGCCCTCCAAGTTGATGTAGTTCATGGTAATTAGTAAAATACATGCATTTTTCACTTCTCCATTGTAACACTGCATCTTAGCAAGCCTGAAGCGTGGGAAGAGACAGATTTCACACAGAAACGTGTCCTTTTGTTCCAGGCTTTTGGCACGAGGCATTTAGGGCCTCTGGAGGGCCTGGTTCCCTGAGCCAGAAAATCAGACTCCTGTGGACAGTGCTGCTTTCTCCATCAGTGCACTTTATAAATCCTAAGTTCCTTTCAAAGCTTCATTGATAGAGAAACCAACTCTGTCCCTGAAAGACTGTGTTGTGGAAGGGTGAGAGCACCCTTTATTCACCCTGTGTTTCTCCATGGGTTCCCAAATGTGACCAGTGCTTCACAATGCAGTTTATTCTATGAAACGAGTAAAGAAAATGTGTAAAGCTTAGATATTGCAACCTCTATAGATCTGCCTTAAACACCTTGCTCTTGTCTTTGGTGGCTGGGTAATATGTAGCCCAGGTGTGAAATTCTATATCAGTTGCAAAAGTACCATGTAATGTACTAAGAATTTTTTAGGAGTTGTTCTGGTTTACACAGCAGATGATCACCATTCCTCCCATTCACCAGAGCTGAGATCCTGACCGTACGCAGCACAGGCAGCTCCTTGTAGCCTCACGGATCTGTCTTTGCAGGATCAGAGCTTTTCTTGCTTTTACCTTTCTTCCCTCTTTTGTCTCCCCCCTTTCACTTCTCCTGTGCTATACTCAAACCAGACATGGGTCTTACCACTCTGCACAGCAGCGTAACCTGAAATCCCACTAGAGCTGGGATTTTTTCCACTTGAAAACTCGGGGTACAAAATAGACCACCTTACATGGGACCAGACGGTAACTTGTTGCCTGGTTGGAAATTATCAGGGCTGTAGGGTTGCATATGTAATCATGGGGAGGTTGGAGCAGGCTGAGGCTATAAATTCTCCGCTGTCTGCTTGAGGAGTTGAGTGCTGAAGCTGCCTGGGGATGTGCTTTTTGCCAGATTAAAGTTGTTCCTCCTCATGACCTTGATGCAGCATGTTTGTCTCTGGAAGGGAACATTTCTCGGGCCTTCAAAACTCACAACTGGAAAATACTAGGGAAATTGGAGCTGGGACCCAATAAACACTACTGGCTTGGGATCCCAGAGAGGAGATGTTTGCCTGCACTAGATATCAAAAATCACTCATCGCTTCTGAATGTCTGATTAATCCATATTTTCTTCACTATTTTTTACTGAAGTAATTTGCTGAATGGTCTTCTATGTGGTTTGCAGACTTAACGCCACTTACAAACCTTACAGAAACAAACATTTAATCCCAGCTAGTTTAGAATTACCTTCCTTAAAAACAAAGGACTGGATTTTGACTGCCGCCTATTAGATATGTTGTTGGTTTTAATCCATTGTCAAAATTATACTTTTGATAGTCATGACCCAAATGAAGGAAGAGAAAACACACAAAGAATTTGCGATCTCTTAAAGTAATTTCATTCCACAACTTAAAATCGTTACTAACCTCTGCAACACTTAATTAATTGAAATGACTCTAGCTGTGGGAATTTGTGGTGAAGAGGTCTCTAATAGTTACATGCAATTCGACCTGGAATTCAGTTAGAGCTAAAAGATACTTGAACAACATTTTTCAAGGAATGAAAAATAAAGACCCTGTTGAATTTAATCAGTTGTCCGCTTTTTTTTATCCTGCCTCTTGTTTTCCCTCAGGGGTTTGCTGGACATAATTCTTTGCCAGCTCATGTACACAAAGTGCCTGCCTAAGCACAACTTTAGCTTCGGAAGACAGAAGAAATAACAGATACAAGACTAGTTGCTTTGTTATTCAAACTGCGGAAAAGTCGGTATCATTAAAAAGCCTAACACCAAACTGCTCCAAAACATTCTTTAGTTCATGACAATGACTCATGTAATAGTTATAAAGACAACAAGCTCTTTGCAAGAGACACCCCTTGCTCATTCATATTTATGATAGCAAATTGTGGTATCCCAGCCTGATTAATAAAGTTTGTGCTGCTCTGTATCTCTCAGAAAGCATTCCAACAGATTTAACTGGCCAGGTTCTCCAGGAATTCTTTTACCTATGGCAGAGACATGGCTGATTCTGACACAAAACTCACCCATATTTACTGACAGCAGTAAGAAAGGACTTGGAGGTGCAGGGGGAATGCAACTGCATTATACAGCAAAGCATAAGGTAATCATGCAAACTATATCTGCTCAGAAGAATGGTTCTAATAAATCTTTTCAGTCATTTCAAAGGAACTTAGCAAGTTTATGAATTACACAGTGGTTCTTTTGTCTAGATTACAGTCATACCCCTAAATCCTACAACTGGGGTACTCGGGGAATCACAGGCTGCTATCAGTGCATCCTGCAATTTTTTTGTTGCTGGCTTTGTTTTGGTTTTCCTGTTTGCTAAAAACCTCTAGTTTTCTTCAATAAAGAGCTGGCGTTGTGCTGCGGCCATTCTATCCAGCACATCTTACAAGTCACATTAAGCCTCTGAGCCTATCCCAGTAATAAGGGGGGAAAGGAGAAGGTGAACAGGAAAAATATCCAACATACAATTATACAAGATTTTCAGACTTTCCTGCATTCTATTATGAACCGTGTGTGAAACGAGGACCTGCAGACAGAGCTGCCTTATCAAAACTAACATTGTATCCCTCAGAAAAGATGTCACAGCTGTCCAGCCTAACCTAGGGGAAGACTAATGCAATTATGTCAAGGTATACTGAGGAACCCTCACTGCTATAAATAATAATAAAGGGTAAATAATAAAAAAATAAAACAGAAACCCCAGAAGTAAGATGTTTTAAATGAAAGGTGATGCACTGTGAACTTAACACACTGGCCCTTTAGCCCTTCTGTTAACAAGGTAATCTGATTGCCATTGATTTTTTTCACCTCTGTTACTAAGAAGGTGATGGAATGGTGTCCACGCAGATGTATTGAATCAGATACTAAACAAAGAGCAACATAAAGAACAATTATCAGCAGCCTTGCCTTCAGCTTGCTGATTATGACATTACTGAAAAGACAAGGTCTGGGTGACTTAAACCAAGAGGGGGAAAAAAGGCTGAAGAGGAGAGGGAGGAAACTGATACACACTTACTCTCTGCCTGGGTACATACAGGTCTTTGCCTTTACCAAAATATGTATTTCCCCTTTACAGCTCAATAGGTGTCAGGCTGTGATCTAACTAATTAGTTTGATCATGGTAGAGTAAAAAAAAAAAAGGTACAGAGGCAAGGCCCAATCAGTAGTTCATGTGTTTTATCCTACACAGAGAATACCTAGAAAACTCTGTATAGAGAATTATGGTTTTATGATTCTGTCTGCCTGAATATTACTGGGTTTAATTATTGGATGCATGTTTTACTGTGATGCCTACGTGATTAGGCAGATTTTCCTAAGGGCTTGGGAATACAGGGGCTGTTACAAAGTTCGGAGTAGCTCAATAGGCTATTAATAGGCATATATATATCCATGTTTGAATGACGTACACAGGAATGGTTGGCCAGATTCTCACAAGGTACAAAATGAAAAAACACCACACATCCACGTAGCTTTATTGATTTCAAAGCAGTTGGGCCAATTTACACAGGCTGAGAATCAGGGCTGCATAATAGGAAGACTAATGCTCTAAACTCTAACCTCGTGGTATTAGATTTCAGTTTGCCCAAATGGCACAGGCTGTTCAACTTGCATTTCTAGCGGCACAGTTTTACCTGACCCAGCCTGTGTAAACAGTAAAGCCAAGTAGCTCTGGTGCTTGGCTGCCTTTATGTACTAGCGAAAGTAATGACGCCTAGTATGTAGTATTATTATTTTATGACATCAGCACAGTATGACATTTTCTCAAGGGCAGCCCATATCCCTTGCCCTCCTCCATATTGGCAGCCATCACTAATTGACTGTGAAAGTGGAGAATTCAATGGTTTAAGGTGATCTCTTCTCTGAACTCCAAAACAGTCTGTGGATGGAAATCAGCTGAAGCAAAACATTGGTTCAATTACACTGTCAAGGGATATAGCTCCTGTACGACAAAGAGGTAAACACTTAAAGCAGCCAATCTACTACTACGTCTCACTGATATTGTCATTCTATTTCAGATGTGAGAATTATGTGATTTAATAAAACCCAGCACTGACATAACCTAACTAAAATAAACCATGATGAGCTTCTATTGCTGTAAGGATGAGCGTTACGTGTTTGGTCTGGATAACACCCCATGAGGGTTAGCAATTTCCCCTGTCCAGCTAAGGGTCATTCAAACCATGTCATTCACAGAGAATAAGACAGATTATTTTGTCCTTGATGCTAAATCAAAGGGCTAAATTGTGTCCTTCTTACTTAGGTCAAACAAAACTTTCTCATCTCATTCCCTTCATTGGTTTATTCAGGGCATAAAGCATTGCCTAATATGAATAAGGAAGAGAATCTACTTGTGTATTCAGTGTCCATGCACCTCTGAGTGTGTGTTTTGTACTGTGTAATAATTGATGACATCTTCCAAAGACAGCCTAAGGACAGGTACATAAACTGTAAGAATCCAAATGGACATACCTTAAATAGGATCTCATGGTGCTTAGACTAGTCCCACTGAACCCTAATTATTGAAGAATATTTGCTTTTGCTTATAAGGGCAAGAGCTGGTTGATCAGATATGGGTGAGACTGTTAAACAATTTACTATGGCTTAAGCACATTGTGGACTTATCTTCTTGACAGCTGAATAGTATCTAGTGGAAAATAAAGTTGCATGCTTTCTCGTCACTGACGAAAAGCTTTGGCATCTGTTAATCATCCTAAAATGGTTAGTTGTTTCTTCAGCCTGGGATAAAAAAAATGAAGCTTCTTCTAGCATGCATGTGCAGTTAACTGAGAGCTCAGTATTTTAACTTTCTGATCATCCACGACAGAAATTAATTGGACCTTGGTCCTGAGGATAAGGGTAGAAAACATTGGTTTGGCATTATGCTAGACTACTTTGTAGAACAAATCATCAGATATACAGATGAGAGGATGCCCATGTGTTAGCTTGCTTCATACCTCCCAAATCAAACATGATCTCTTCCATAGAAAATGCACCTTTGATGTGACAGTGTAAGGGCCAAGGTTGCAGCCAATGTCCTTACCTCAACATGCTGAAGGGCATAACATTTGCAGCAGCTGCAGCCAGGAAGAAACATAAGATTATGAAAAACCTTTTGCCCTTTCTAAAGAAGACCTGGAGTTTTCTAGAAAGTTTGTAGCACAGGATGCTATAGGAGACAGCATCTTCATCCAGAAGAACAGCAGGACTTTTTTTGTTTTTTAGAGCCTCTTCTTTTACATATGGGAAAATGGTTATCTTTTTCTCCCAGAGTTGAAACACATTTTGATCTAAGAAAATATATGAAGAGCTGAGAGGGTGGCTCCACATCAGGGCTCCTCTAAGGCAGTTGTTTTATCACATATGAAGGGAAAAGCTATGGCTGATTTCAGAGGGCAACAGCCCAGGACATAGGTTTTGTTTCAAAACACAGATGAAAAGAGAATACAAATTGCTCTTCTTAATGAGTTACAAGGGAAGAATTGCACACTCCATGCCCTTCTGAATACCTATGGAAAGACAACAGGCTACAATTAAAAAAAAAAGTTGATCTCACACCTGAATTAATCCGGATACTCCAGAAAATTACTGGAACTGTCACACATATAAAGTGCTAAAATCTCAGATTGACAGTTTCTGAACTTGAGCTAGTCCTCATGCCACTGTGGGTGCTGTAGGGTCTGGGGAAAGTAAATAGCCATAGTTTCCTTAGCTGGCGAAAGCATAATCAGAGATTTTGCCAAGTGATGCCTATTTGAACGTTGTTCAGTGAAATGGACTCTTGACCTGGCTGATGAAGATATTCAGAACTGGGTTTCATTTGCAGGTCAGATGATTCCCAGCAGTTTCACAGTCAAAGGAACTTTGCCCATAAATACTGAAGGATCCATTTCTGGATAAGAAATGAACTTAAAACAAAGAACTGTATAGTGAATAACTGAAAAATTCCTTGCCTGTAAACCCAATTCCAAATGCAACTTCCGTCTGCTAGTCTAAAGTCAAGACATACACTTGGACCTGAATTTCTAGCTAAGAACTGTTTAGAAATTGAGAAAACAAGAACTTCATAAGGAAGTTTTGCTTAGGGCATTGATTAAACATTTTTCCCCAATTTCCTTCACTCCCAGCTTCTGGCTGTGACCAGAGGCATAATTATTGTAATTAAGGCTGGTTATTGGATCCAGCCCAAGATGTAAGAGGATATACCATGTATAAATACATAGTTCTTCTTAATTGTCTTCTATTTAAGAATTTCAAGGTGTTTTAAATTTAATCTCATAGCACTTTTTTGAAGTTACTATTATAATCTTGGTTGGAAAAATAAAGAAACTGAGGTAGAGACAAGATTTATGTATTGTTACAACGGAGATATGAAATAAATCAGGCACTGGAAATGAGCTTCCTTTCATATAGACTTGTCCTTGTTCTTTTTCCATTACCATAGATATTTTCTCAAACTTTTCAGCTCATCACCAACAGATTAAAGTGATTTGGGGAATCATCCAAGTTTCTGGATGTGGTTTCCAACTAAAACAGAGACAATAATTATAATGAGGCCAAACTTCTACTGACACCCAAACTCAGAACTGGATTTCACTCAGGAAGGAGGTGACACTGGGAGAACTGTGTTCAAAAGATGAAAAAAATAAATAAAGTACCAGAATGGAAAGGAGAACCTGACCAGAGATAAATGATTCCTCTCCTGAGATGTGTTTTTGTTTTATCGCAATGACCTTTCAGAGAAAAGATGAAGCCAGCCTCAGGTAAAAAGAAATAGCCACATTTCATCTACGGTTAGCCTTTGCGACCTCTGAACTCTGCTTTTCTATCTGAACCTATTTCCATGCACCATTTCTCCTCACCACAGATAAGAGACTTCCAAGTGCCAGAAAGAAACTTAGAGCTTTCACACAAAGGTTAGCAAGCAAGCATGACTACTTTTTAATTTGGGAAATTATCCCCCCTCGATTTTTAAAATATCTCCCCTCCTGCGTGCCACAGGAATCCGCTCAACTGCACGACAGCAATCACGACATGCTGCACATTTAAAAGTGAGATCGCATGCATACCGGTGCATGTGTGAGTGTGCATGCACACGTGTGTATGTATGTTTGTATAGCATATCTCATTATCGTATCATCACTTTTCAGCTATCTCTAACACAAGAGTCAAGGGGTTTGGGAGCGCACACAAAAAAAGAGAGATTTCTAAGAGAGCAGGAGATTGGGCCGGGGTCATCCGAAAGGGTAATTATTGTTAAATGTCAGGTTAACTCTGAAGGCCTCGGCTCATCCAACTGAGAGCAGATTAGCCCAGATGGAGACATTTTCAACACGGTTCTGTCTGACCAATCAGCGACAGCTGGGATTAGCCAAATACCTTCTCTCATCTGCTTGCTCACAGAAAGGTCAGTTTCTGCTCATTGCTTCCCTTTTAAGATGTGCCTTTCTTTCCCCCCTTTTTTTCCTTTTTTTTTTTATTTATGGTAGCTATGTGCAGGAAATCAGGGTCCTTTTATCAGCAAATTAAATATTCAACATCTGAAACCCACTTTTTTTTTTTAGAATCAACTTCATTCACTTTTAAGAGCGCTTTTATCTTTGTTTTCTTTCCCCCTTTTTTTAATGTTGCATACAGATAAATAAAATATATATGTAGCTATCAGACCCTCAGCTTGTGTGAAGTGATGTTGCTTCATGGACTTCACCGGAGGTATATTGATTTCCACCCACTGAGAATTTGGCCCGGTATTTCAGTATCATTGCATGACTGCTGTAGGACACAGATTATTTTTCCTTGTTCTTTTTTTGTTTTGCCTTCCTTTCTGAAAAGAAGTCTTTGGTAATTTTATTCTCAGCATTCATCTATTTAAGAGCTACAGTTTATGTCTTCTATCTAAGGGGAGAAAAAACCCAACAACCCCAACAACAAGTTAAAACAAAACAAAACAAAGAACTCTCCCTGAAACCAACCCTGGAGTGCTTTAAAAACTAATCGTCTTTTATGTACAGCCTCTTTTCCCAGACAGCTTAAATAAGTGCAAACATAAAACTCAGTGATAAAATGAACAGAAACTGAAACAAAAATCACCCTCAGAATGTATTTCCCAATAATTTGTCTTCAGATCCCTAGAAAGTTCTTTCACACCTTAATTATTTTGATTAAGAGGGAGATCCTTTTTGGCTCTTGTTAATTTTGTTTCTGGATTTCTGGTGCAGGTTTCAGGCAGAAGGGGCAACAGTTACGTTACTGGCTTGAGTGTCATTTATACTAAGATACCTATATAACAGTCTGGTACTACAAAGGGAGCCTTTAAAAAGCATATAATCACATTTACATCCCCTTTAAAATGTTTTTTATCTTTCTATTTCTAGGAGTCCATAAAAAGCCCTTAGTGTGAAAGAACATTGGGCCTTATATGAATTATCATAGTGAGAGCCTGATCCTGATCACTGATGATGTTTACTATTGATTTTTCAAGCAAAGTGATCTGACCCTGGAAGAAAGAGAATATTTCCTCCAAGGACAGAAAGGTTTTCCACTGCTGAGGTTGCTCAGTGTAGAAATTACAGGGATTGTTGGGCACCAAACAGGAGCAGCACTTGAGAACTCTTGCTCAGGGCATTTGCATTAGCAGAACAAACCCTGGTGAAAAGGGATGAGAAACTTGGAGAAGAGGAAATAGAGAAATGGATCACTGGAAAACCATTTCTGAAAACAACTCAAACAAAAGTATGGCTTAGCATCCAAACAGAAGTTGGAGAACTCCTCGTTATTTAGGGTATTTAGAGTGGAATTGGAAAAGGACCTACAAGACACACTGAGACAACTGGACTGATAAAGAAAGTGGTTTATCAAGTTTTTTGTTTCTGCAGTTCCAAGGGGCATCCAAGTTCCTCTGACCTGGACTGAAACCAGAACCTAAGATATGAAAATAATGAAACAAGCCTCCTAGTCTGGAACAGTAGGAATAATGCAGGGGAAATATCATGCAACTGCAGTCTAACTCTTTATTCTTCAGATATATGAAATGCACAGATAAAATCTCAGTAATTGTTATGGGCTAAATCACACCCTTGACCACAGGCCCATCTGGGGGCAAAATGAAATGGAAGTCCCAAATCTTACCTTCCTCATAAGTTGCCCAGACTCTGAGTCCAGAAACAGACAGAAATATGTGCTGTGAACACACGCCGTGGTGGAGCAGGGCTTCCTTCATCCCCAGTACGCATCTAGTTGAGCAGAAATGAGCTTCTAGGGAGGAATACAACATTATCAGCTCAATTTTTTTTTTCCCTGTAATGTGTATGAGTTTGCACTCACCCATCCTATCTTCTTCTAGTTTAAAAGAAAAGGGCTACTATTACAATATTAACAGGAAGGGATTAATTGAATAACTCAAATTTACAAAGGGGGTTAACAGCAGAACCAAGTCCTGATTTCCTTTATCAACTCCTTTTTTGCCTAGGAATATCACTGGTTCTCTGACTGCCACAGCACAGTGGTTCCCTTTGCAGCATATATCCTTCACTCAAGCAGGTAATATCATCAAAATCAATTATTATTTCAATTAATAGCCCTGCCCATCATCACCACAAATTAAATTGAACTACTATGCAAGTTTAAACCATTTATTCATTTAAAACGTGTCCACCATTGCTCTATCTGCCAAGCCTTTGAACTCTACCATGAGTTTGTACCTTGACGAAGCCAGGCTTCCTACTTCTTCCTTTAAATATAAGGGCTCTAACAGGCATTGATAATCTGTGAATAATGCTAGGTTTTTACTACTCAGGCTTTTCCACATATCAAACTCTATTGTACTATAATGATACAAAACTGTTTCTAAGGTAAATATCATTTTACTCCTGATCATTTTATGGACAGGAACAGAAAAGCAAAGGGTGAAATGATCTGCCCAGTGGAAAATTAGTAGGTCAGTGGCAGATTTCGGAGCAGAGCCCAGGTGTCTGGAATCATAGGCTACTTGGCTACCCATTGGACCACACTAATTCCCAAGAAGAGCTCAGCCTTGTTATTTTTAAGCTCACTGTCCTACACAGCTGCTCTTGCACTTCTTGCACTATGCTTCTAGGAAATTAACATATTTAACAACATGTCACATACGAAAAACAAATGCCTTTGATAATCATTTGAGTCAGGCATACAGGGAGACCACATTCTTTTTAGTATTCAGAGCAAACCATGTTATCAGGGATCTACTTAAAATATAACACAGCTTCTTTATGTAATTGTATTCATTTAATAAGCCACCATTTCAATAGCATGGAATTTTTTTTCACAGAATCCTGCCAAGAAAAAAAACTGAGAGAAAGCTTTTATTAAACTTGAGAAGAACCTAAGTTAATCTCAATGTCAGACCCAAAAATGCAAAAAGATTAGTTTATGCATGAATCAAGTAGACTTATACTTGAAAGTAAATTCTAATCTACACATGCACGTACACTCCATGTCCACTAACATTTATATCTAGCTATATATAGACATATAGATATATCTCAAGTCAAGCAGAGAAGATTCAGTGAGGTTATGAAAACAAGATTCCACAGGAAACAGCTGAGCTCAATTCTGTTTCCCAAACCTCCCAAGTTGTAAAGTTGTTTAAGAAAATCATATTAATTTACTGCAGAGCTAATTTAATAAATGAAAGTATTTGAGCAACTGACCTTCTTAGTACAAATTTAAATCGTGGTGTTTGAATTCACATGGAGTGGGAACGGACTCCACCACAGAATATTTATGAAAACGGAGGATGAACTTTGGGGTACAACGTGCAACTGGACTGTAGCATGTCACGCCCTGCACTGCACATTTTGTCTTGCCCAGGATATACTTCTAGTCCAACTCAGTGCATAGGAGTCCTGTCCACATTGCTTTGCCTGTTATATCTGAGGGGAAAGAAAGGGTCTCTTGTATAAACAACCTGGTTATAAAACTGTTAGAACTTTGAGATCTCAAAGTAAAAAGAGATGATCAATAGTGTAACCAAGATAAAACACATGTAAACAAAATGTGGGCAATACAGAGTATTAATAAGACCATGATGAGTCCCAGCCGAAACCCAGGTGAGTTTATCCACACTTTATTTTACCTCTACCAGACTGATGCTCCTGTGTAAATGTAAATCATTATTTATTCCTGCTTTTTTATTTCTTTTAATAACTCTTCAGCTTAATTGCAGGGCAGACTTGATATGGGAAACTAAAGATATGCCTTGAAAAAGTCTTTGGAAACCAAAGGAAACCAAAGAGAAACATCTCCACAAGTCAAGCTTGTTTCTTTCAACCCATAAATAAAAATATTTTTGATCCAGACTCTAAATATACACTAACTACCATATTGCATAAAGAATCTGGAGAAAAAGTATGATTTAGTTTTAAAATGGATATTCCCATTCTTATTATTTAACAATAAACTTAAACCAGAATCCAGAATCTTCCTGTTCATGGAACTTTTATCAGAAAAAAAGACTGATGAATCAGATGTAACCAAATTTGATTTAAAATGGAAAGTGTTTTCTCTGCAAGAACTTTATGCCTTGGAGTGTCTAGCAGAGATATATCTTAGCCATCTAAACCAAAAGTCTCCCAGTACTAAATAGTTAATATTTATAGGTAACTTTGCAATCATTACTATCAACAGACAAAAAGCTACAATAATCCGATTGCCATCACTTTAACCAAAGCCCGTGTCGTAAACCTTGTAATTTTCTGCTGTCATGCTCAGGCACTTTCAACACATTTAAATTAGAAAGGACTATGCTAATTTTGCTTCATAGCCAGGGTAATTGTTGTAAGACATAATTATCTTTTTTTTTTTTTTAAAGGATCGTTTTATTCTCCAGAGTTGTTTAAATTCAGTCTCAGTTACTGCTCGTCCTTTCATCCCTACACTGCATTCTGGCTCCCACCTCCATTAAATTATTCTTTTCATCTTTGTTAGCTGGAGACAACTTAACCCTCCTTTCTGATGGACATTTCAGGCCCTGGCATAACTCTATTCAAAGCAGGAAAGTATGCTAAGGACAAATCTAGTTCTTTGTTTCCTTCTGACCTTCCTGAAGAGTTGTCAGAAGGTTTGACATGTTAAGTCATCTTTGATGCCAATTTAAAGTTATAGCTGAGCATACAGCCTTCTTGAGTATTGATGCATCAGAGCTTTGCCCTTATAAAAGAAGCAAAGAGTTTAATCTTGATAATACTGGAATACAACTAAGCATGGAGAGAAAACGTGGACCTTCCACCAGATTAGAGTCCACCAGACAGGGAGCTCCCTTTAGCTTATACCCATGACTTTTAGGCCAGGAGATCAGTAAGAGTTTGGGCTGCAGCAGCAAGATGCATAGACAGTAAGTCCAGCCAGCAGACAGGTGACCCTGCTAATTGGTCAAGCCTGCTCTGTTGCCTGCTCAAGCCATTGGCAGGTACAACAAATCGGAGCTGCCTTACAAACTGCCTGCCTTGTGCTGCTGCTGAGAATATCGTATGGTATGTCCTTACAGTAAGTAAATTGACTGCTCCCTTGTTATCAGTGCTTGTTCCAGGGCACCTGGAAGTAGAGCTAAAGGAAACAGTCCTGAATGAAAATACCAGTGATACAAGTTACTGATTAAATACTGGGAAGTGAATGGAAGCATTGTTTGTAGTCCAGGTGGACTGACATTGGCATCATGACATCTTCTGATGCCAAATGGAAGACCTGAGCACAAAAAGGAGAGACATTTAGGCTCGATGCCAGCAGACCTTGGCAAGTCATACACTCTTCAGAGCATGTCAGCAAGTCAGTTCCTGGGCATGTTAAAAGGCGTGCCTTAGTAATTGAGAATCTGATGCCTCATCGGAGCTTCAGATGTCTCCTGTGGGGTTGCTCTAAAGAGTTTCCAGTAGACAGCTTTTTTCTTTCCTTTACATGCTTTTTCTCTACTAGAAGTTCAATAGTGTAGCAGGGGAAAAGGGGAAGAAATTTCTAGCAACAAAGGTTCAGGTCTATTATAGCAGTGGCTGTCACCACACATCAGTTGTCACAGATAGGACTCATTAAAGAACATGTACTCTCTGCTATAGCATTGGTCTGAATGAGGGAGTAAGAAGACAGTGCAGTTACCTGACCACAGGGTTAACCTCTTCTCCCTGTGTCTATGGAACTAAAGTTTGGTTTGGGGGGTTTATGGCAGAATAACTTCTTACCCCGTTCTTTAGCATACACCGACATGACCTGATTTGGAGATGTAGGACTTGACTGACAGTGTTCCTGTCCCCATGATAACCCCACTGCTTCTTTTTCTAGCTTTGCTGTCACCTGCTTGTATCTTTTTATGCTATCACGTTTTCCTAAGGAAAAAAAAAAAGCCTCTACAGTCTTTATTCTGGGCTTTTATTTTTCTGTTATCTTCTGTGTATGTTCTCATACTGTCCTCATCATTGCATCTGTATGCTTTCTAGATAGCAACATGACTATCACCTACCTCATACCTGTCTGCTTTTCTGTCCTCCCCCCAAGGGAGGACATTTGGGCAGTGGAATGGCATTACTGGACTCAAACATCATTTTTTGTCAAAGAAACCAATTCTGCTTGCCTATAATTAAATTATAACTAAATAATCACTAATTCAATTGGTAATAGTCAAATCTGCTCACACTATTCAAATCTACTGGTACTAATATAGAGCTAGTGAATATCTATGACAGAAATCTTCTCTTAATCACATTAAGGATAACTCTGTGGATTTTCCTAGAATGACGATCTTTACAAAGGGACCAAACAGCTCCTTAACTGCTGTTCCTTTACCATATAGCGACCTCCTTAGGGGTATGCCTATGGCTGCTGTCAAGAGAACCACATGGCCCTTGATGAACTCTTCATGCTACTGATCAGCTGATGAAGGAACAAGGATCTTCAGTCCCTGCAGTTTGATTTGCAACCCTGAAGTGGTCAGGCAGTTGGACTAGATAATCGTTGTAGGCCTTGTCCAACTGAAATATTCGGTTCTCTTTTATTCTATTCTATTTTCTATTTTCTATTTTCTATTTTCTGTTTTCTGTTCTATTCTATTCCAATTCTATTCTATTCTATTCTATTCTATTTCTTGGCCCCATTTGCACAGAGCTTAGATACTTGAATGGGGAGAAGTTCAAAAATCAGCTGCCTAAATGACAAACTAAAATATCTCGGGATATTCATCCGTGCCAGCATTGGCTGAGGAAGAGAATACTTAATGAAGGAGAATGTTTCTAATTAGGAAGCTCTAACAGTGTCCTGGGATGAACGAGGAGTGAAAATCATCTCACTAGAAGCTCTGAACTCAGATGTTTTGTTTATGCACACACACACATGTGTATACACACGCTCACACACACTCTTCATTTTCAAATGCCACAAGCCATTTGTCAGTTAATGACTCTGATGAGTTACATGTGCAGCCGCTGCTCCAGGCTCTGTGTCTCCATGTTCATATGCCATTAGGGGTTAACTTAATTCCTACTGCAGTTGTCATGCTGGAAAATGCCCAGGGTTAAGCAGACGTGGCTGGGACCAGCAGAAGTACTAGATCCTATAATGCTGTACTGCGCAGCAGACCTTGTCATCCGCTCAGTCACGACCACTGCTTGCAAGTGCTTGCAGAAACACAGGCCCCATATTAATGTTCAGCACTTACTCCTCCGCTCAGCAGGGAAAGCTGAGGTTGTTGTGGTTACTGGTAAACTTGGACTTCTCAGGAGAAGCAGAGAAAGATTTTACAACAGCCATAAAAAGTTCAATCAGATCATTTCTGCAGTGGCTTGAAAATATAATCTGATGGTAACATTCCTCTTCTAAAAGAGCTTCTTCAGTATTCTGGGGAAAGTAACAGGTTCTGTTCCCCTTCACTCAACAGCGAGACACCCACCACAAGACAAGTGTCATCAGAGAGATGGGCAGAGCAAGCCATAAGTCATTGCAGAGGTGTGTAACCAGAGACAGATGCATTTTCTTCCATCTCAACTCCCCTTTTCCTCTCTTCCACCCCACCTTGATCCCCAGTGTTCTGTTATGCCAGGGCACCCAGGGAGTATCTGTTTATGGACATTTATCAAGCAGCAAATAAACCCTCATGTTATTCGTAAGCATGGCATTTTCAAGAGGTATCCTTGGTTGTTTAACAACATACAGTGTTTTTGTAACTGCAGAAAAGGTCCTATGGGCCATTAAGCAATCATTTATTGGTTAAATATCTCTGTTCCCAGTAACGAATTTCTATTTTGAAAGAACAAACATTTCCTTTCAGTTTAATTTTCAGATTTTGAGGTCGCAATGTGTGCTCTGGAGAGGGAATAAAGTCTGGGACCATGACATCAACACACTCCCAACTTTTATTTCCTTTGCCAACTGTGACTAGACCTCCAGTACATTAATTCCTCTGCTTTTCTTAGGCCTCCAGCCTCTCAAGAAGAGATATGTGTGTCTTCACTCCTCCTCTTGTCTGCTTAACTCACTTATCACTAATTTTTACTTACAGTGAGATAAACATTGAATTCCTTTAATTGGGTGTTACAAGTTCTGCCCCTACAGATTCTTGAGTATAGGACAGCCACAAGGTTGGTTTGCTATATTGTTTTAGTTTTCTGTTGTTTTTCTTGGTTCTTTTTAATTGAAGAATTGTAGTAACGGTCTTGGAAAATTTATTCCCCTGTTTGTTCCACCACAGGGACTCACACAGATTTTGCAAAAGTGTCTTAAGAATAAATAATGCTTCTCAACAAGGTGGGGTTTTTTTAACTTTTCTGATGAATATGCCTTTGAGGATGAGGAAAGAGTTTCTGTAACCTCTATAATCCTTTTCCCTTAGCAGACTCTGGATCTAACCAGTGACAGTGACTCCAATTTTTTTGACCCCAGTGAACTTCATGCCCTGCAGTTTTCCAGGAGCACCTCAGACTGTTTCATTGACTTGAACAAAGTATTTTTAGCTTCCTGCTGCAAGTGAGAAATCTGAGGTATGAAGATCTGAAGTGCTGGAGGCTGCATGGCTGAGGAGGGAACATGACTGAGCAGAGGCCGGATCTGTGGCCCTGTGTCTGACCCAACACAGCATGAACAAGTCAAAAGAACCAATCTGAGACCTTAAGGACCATGTTCTCAGTCTATCCTCAAAGCCTGAAGTTACAATCTACTTTTTTATATTTTGCAATGAGTGGGATCATTAAAAAGATTAAGGAAAATGTGGTCAAATGGGCAAAGCAGGTAGCTTTGATTCTATCCTTGGCTCTATCACTTAGTTTCTGGGATGGCCTCTGGCAAGACTTTTTGTCTTTTTTCTCCCTCAGACTGTTAATTTACATCCTCTTTCTTTGCCTGAGGGCACAGTGGGCCAGTGACAGCCTCTGCAAAATGTTAGTCCAGTTCCTAACCTAACATGATGGTTTGTGGCATAGAGGCACAACCATAATATTGTTTTCGTTCTAGTATTCATTACATTTACTGTAAGCAATCCTTCATTATTGTTTTTACAGAAGAATGAGAAAACAAGTCCTAGACTATGCACAGGGTTTGTAGCTATGTATTTGTAATTTGCTGGGCTGGAAGGAATAGTTAAGGCAGATGTTGCACAGATGTGAATATTACCCCACTAGTCCCCGCTGTTAAAGCCCACCTTATCTCTAGGGGGGAAAAGTGAGTCCAATTTGATACAGTTGCTGCTAGATCTGGTGGAGATGGGCCATCTTTGAGGAATCTACATACTCATGGATGCCCACGCTTTACTGGCATACACAAGGACAGCACCAGCAAGCACAGTAGAGGACAGAAACAGCTCCGCCCCTTCAGAGAAATCCAGCGTCATGGCCACAAGGGCTGTATGTAGAGGACAAAGTGGAGTAACTCAAGGCTGGTAACAGCATAAGACTGATGATGTACAATCCAAGAGAGGAGCACCAGTGCAAATAAGGTAAGTCTCAACCTCCTGGTTTCCAAGCAAAGTACCTCCAGTATCTAATTAAAGCAGTTCTAGTAACAAGATGGAGTTTAGTACTTGCCACATTAACACTTGCAAAAAGTAGATTAAAACTCTTTGGAAGTGGGACCAAACCACTCCCATCTCCTCCCAGTACATTCAGCATGTGGTTCTGGAGCCCGGGCGCGGAGTGACTGGGAGCAGGGCAGAGTCCCTGCCAGGGCCTGGGTGCACACAGCCTCTCTGTGCAAGCACGGCTGGGTCAGAAAGCACTGAGGCAGTCAGTTATCAGCCACCAGCAGGACCCCAACATGCTGGAGAAAGGGTATAACAGAAAAAGGACCTGCATCCAGATGAGCTCTTAATAAGCAAGTACAAATCCAGAGTAAATAGACTGATGGAGCTGTGTAGAGGTGGCACTACCTTAACTCATTGCCTGTTTACTCAAAAGTTATTTTGCTGCGCAAACGAGCATCAGGAAGACCACCTATTGATTCGCTTTCTTCCCTCTAGACACTTACAATCTATCAAGCATGGAAAGCAAAAGAAAAAGCAAAAGAGAGAGAAAGAATCTGCACGGTGGAACAGCAGAAGTTGCTTCATCTGCATGCTGGGGAGAAACTCTTCCTTTTGCCTTGCTCGGCAAGGGACATTTCCCTGCATTTGGGCAACACATCTGAATAAATCTTCTTCTCCCTATTAAGTCATTGGAAGGGGCAAGAGCCCGCTCCAGCCTCCCCGCTTGGATTTAACCTCAACGGGTTAACTTCATAAAACTGCAGCTCTTTATTCCAGCCCGCGATTTCCCATCATACTTTAGGACCAGCGAACCGTCCCTTCATTGATGGCACCTTTTGGCTTCACAATAGAAGCCAATTTGTTAGAATTCTTCACAGGTCAGGGGCTGCGTGAAGATGTGGAGGGCGCAGCAGTGGCCGCTGGAAAATGAAGTTGTATTCGCTTGGCAAATTATACGTCTGCTGCACTTTATGGGCCTTGATTTCCTTTCCCCTCTCTCTCTCCCTCTCTCTTTTCACCCCCCTCCCTTCAGCCCCTCCCTTATCCTCTCTTTTTTTTAAATCGGAGAAGCGTGTATGTGAGCTATCGTCACATATCCAGTTAATGTAGGTTAATAGATTGATTCCAGTGACACGGATCATAATGAACAGTAAATTGTTTTATCTCTTAAGTCTTATTTGGTCAGCCAGGAAAACATATGAGGTAATATGGCTTGGACTAAATGGACCGTATAATAGATCTCCCTCTAAAGAATAAGGACAGGGGTGACAGCGCCTCTTATGATTAATGAAAATAATAATGGTCCTGAAATTGAAATTTTTCTAATTTTTTTTCCTTCTTCTCTCTTGGCTGCCACCAAAAACTTCAGCCAGCAGATGATTTGTGCACAATAACCACCTCTGACTTCTTCCTCAACTCCTAATACAAGTTTAGGGAGTGCTGGGGAGGGAGAGTTGGAGAGGGATGGATGGTTCCCTATGTTTCTGGTAGCTCAGCTCAGCAGCAGAGTAGCATATAAACACAAACTGTTTACTTTTAACCCTGGGTTTGAAGCAGATGCTCTCCAGTGCTTGTGACTTGCCCAAATATAGAATTTCTAAACGGGTCTGAAGGAGTTGAGACTAGAACATCCACATCACTGAGGTGCTTTGGAAATACCAGAATAATGCCTTAAACCTTCAGACACGTCTGCCTGTTTATTTATGCAGAAGCCCCTTCCTTTATTGCTTGTGTGCAGCATTCAGTATGATTTGTCATTATTAATGAATATTTACACTTGTTCAGGTCAGTGCTGTTTGCCGTAATAAATGTCTGAGAAGGTTAGCTCCCCAGCTGAAGGTTTGGGCAGAATCAGGTCTTTTACAGGCCAGTTAAGTCAGGCTTTTTCTTAGGGGTTTCACTAAAGTGCTTCCATTTGGCTCAGAAGAGCTTTCAAATAAGACTTATGAGCATTTATCTTGAACAACATCAGATGACATGGCAGAAAACATGACATCTTTGTCACTTATAGATAGATAATCTTTATCTAACAACTCTTAACAAGAATGGGGAGAACAAATCCAAATGGGATCTGTAGGGTGTGTGCACAAGTATCAAACACTATAACGCAGCATGACCAGAGGAGTCATTCAATGGCACTGAAGAACATTTGTGCACTTGTGTGTGGTTCCCTTGTCTCTTCCAGTAAAGCCAGAGATGAACAGAAATACAGCACTGAATACAAATTCAATCTTCAGTCCTTTCTCCAGGAAATTCATACAAAGCAAAAGAAAAGCGAGGATCTAGAGAGCTGTCCCATGGAGCATCTTCTTATATAAGCATGGCAATATGATTCAGTGTACATATGGCCAGTTACAGCCAGATCTGTATTTTGCACCCCCTCACTACTTTTTATGGTGCTTATATTTTTTTCTTTCTTTTTTTTTTCTTTAACTTAATTCCTTTTAAAGACTATAACAAACAACAGTAAGTGCCTTGTCCCTTTTATTCCTGTTTTTATCTTTGTGCTTTATGGCTTCTTTGTTGTATCTGCTTTCATTCTTATAGGATCAATAAAAGGTTTGTAACATTGCAAAGTTTTGGAAACCAGAAATTGCACTTAAGGAGTGGGATAATCGGGATTTTTTCCTGATGCTTCTGCAGAGAAAAAACAGTTGCATCCTTTTTTTTTTTTCCACTTTTTTTTTCCCTCGTCCAATATCTAATCTCAATATCTGCAGTCATGCTTTTGAGTTTTACACTGGCTGTCAGCAGGCAATCAGTTCAGACGTTCAACTCCTTTGGATTAACATCAAGCTCTGCAGTTTGGGTATATTAGCAGCAGGGTCAATCACAGCAGCAGGAAGCAGTCTGTGCAATAAAAAAAAAAAAAAAAGAAAAAAAAAAAGAATAAAAAGAACCTTCTGAACTTCAAGAGTCTGGAAAACCCAAACTGAGACTAAACTTCATAAATATCCCTAATCTCTGGTTTAGAAGCCAAGATTGTTTATGATTCATGGCATTTGATGACATTTAACAGCATGCAACCCATTACAGCCCTTAAGTCATTACATAACACGGCAGAAAATGTCATCAGGTGCCACAACAACAAGGCAGGTTATTGGAGGGGCAGAGTTCAGTTCAGATTAGTTCAGACTTCTGACGGATGCTAGCCTAGTTTCAGACTGAACCCAAATTCTGCTTGTCAGGCTTATCTCTCTAACAGATCATCCTTGCTTCTCTTTATGTTGTACAACTTACTCCCTCACAGCTCAAAATTCAAATTCCCACCTTCTGGTGGAGCACTGGCAAAAAATAATGATTATTCTTATCCATGGATTGCAATATTTACTTTTCTAATAAGAGGGGGGGTCAGTCTGGACCCTTTCTGTATATACAGAGATTTACTTATATCTGATATTATGTCTTAGCGATTTGGCACCTCAAGATGCTTCTGCTGGTCCCTACTGGCAAAGCAGGTCTGAGAAGATTACAACTTCCAGTGATGAAATCAAAGTGTTAGGCATTGGTAAGGGAACCCACAGGGTTAGTGAGCTGCAGCAATGTGTGTGAATAATGTGCTTCATAGCCATGTTTCAGGGCAGTACAATTAACCTTAATAAAGTTACCAGCATCTGGAAACAAATGGGGCATTAAAAATCTGTATGAAATATTTAGCTGGAGATCTTCTCATAGTGAGTGGAATGTGACATGCCAAGTCCTAATCCTCTGCACCAGGGGAGAATTTCCTCCATGACAAAGTTTACAAAGATTCCTAGGAATAAACAGAAATAGGTAGAAAAGGAAAGAGTTTTTATGATGCTGTGCTGACTTGAAGAGCCAGCTTCAGAAAAGACCACCTGTATTTCTTCAATTTTAACTTGAATGACATGATGACTACCAAAAGCAAAGTCCACACCACCCAGAGAACTGAGAAGTTCTCACACCTTTATATGTACCTTTAGTGCCTAAACCCTACCAATCTTTCAAATCAGAACAGAAAATTCAGAAAAGTGCTGTGAGGCAGTCTGAGGACCACGCTTTCCAAATGTTGCTGATGCCTTCATTTCTGATGCTAAAAACATGTGAAACGTCCACAGAAGAGCAGGAGGGTGAGTATTAAGAGTAAGTAGATGGTGACCAAAGGAGACAATGAATCTTTGCAGCCTGAGAAAACTTTGGCTGTTAGATGTCGTTTTGTGTTTCCATTTGATTTATCTGAACCAATTTAGACTCCTTGTAACTAATTACAGCCTAGCTGTCTTTTAGAAGCTTTTAAGTGGCCTAAAGTTACATACGGTAAGACACAAAGGCAACATTTTAATCTGTTGTCATTGTGTCTTGTCTGGTCAAAACCACAGCAGTCATATACAATTAGCTTATTTATCTTGCAGAAGTCTTGGGGCATGGATATTTGATTCAGTGTATATATCATGCATCATAATAATACACATGTATCTCGTGCACGTGAATATCCCTTGCATTTAATAGCGAGAAGAGGCGTGTATATATATACATTTACACATAACACAGCACTGCATTATTTTGTCTCTTATTGAAGAAAAAAGATATTAAAAAATCCAGTGACTGATTTTGCTTCTTGAACCAAGTCAAATATTTTCTTGTCAGTATGCTCATAACTTCAGACTGCAGAGGTCACGGCCTTGACTTTCTCTTTCAGATGGTTTGTGAGTGGAATGTCCTTGAGATTAAGGTTCCCTTTGTTTTCCTTGGGAGGGGCTTTGCTTACACTGGCAAGCAGCTGAGACTTGCCAAGGTCCTCCAGACTCTGTTTATTAGATTTTTATCTTCTTATCAGAGTCTTCCTCCTTAAATCATGTCAGCATTTTACCACTCTTCAGGGATTCCTGGTGTTTTATTGTCTCTGAACTGCTTGGGGGGTGGGGGTGAAGGAAGATATCCTAGCAAAAATAATATTTATACAATGGCAGAGATGGGAAAGGTTCAACTGCCTCCTTAAGATTTTCATCCTCACCAAAGTTACCAATAAACGGCCAGTTTCTATGGATTTAATTAAATCTGAGTTTAAACAAACTTCCATTGATATGGTTGAGAGTTTTGTACCAGGTGAAGGACTTTATAATTTGGTCTGGAATTCCTCCCCAACTCTGACATGAGAAAAAGCCAACACAGTTGGTTACGGTCCTTATGTTGTTTTCCTTGGCAAAGTGGAATCTCTTTTCATTATTATTTTCACATTAAAACGTACATTGTGACTTAATATAATAACACTAATAAATATTCAATCTACTGGATTCAATTTCTATTAAAATCAGCCAAATCTGTCATTTAAAAGTGATACACATAAGTCCTTGTGTAATTAGAGTTTAATGTGTGTATACAGATATATACTCTAAAAGATCAGCATCTCTATTTTATCTTAAATTAAAAATCTTAAAGACCCCTATAAATCTTAATGTGTGGCTCCTCCCAGATCTGCTTTGGAGTAAAGCAATTATGAAAAAAATTCCTTTTCCCAAGGTCTCAGCCAGGGAGTGATCAAATCCTTATCATACGCAAAGCAAGCGTGGGTCATCTCTAGCTTGAGTGCTTTATATGGTGCAGGGGAATGTAAATGATTCATGATAAAGATGTAAGCAAATCACAGCTTGTGCCGCATATGCCTACTGATTAGCAGTGGCTGAATCTCAAAAGGTTTGAAAGCTCATGAGCCTATGGTGTGAAGCTGAAGGCTCACTTTGAGTTCTAAGGTGTTGGTGAAGAAGTTAACCCTTTTGAGACGATGACCGGGAACAGAAAACCAAAGAGAAAATTCTGCCACTGGTTCAAAATACACGAACAGGTCCCCACACAGTGTAAAACAGCATATCATCATTAAAGATATCAGCCTGTTGGCATCAGTTAAAGATGTGCTCAATCTGGTAATATAGCAACAGGCGTATTATATGCATAGACAGACAGACCAAATTTGTACTAGTCTTTGAAATATATTCATCTCGGGATTGCTGTCACACTTTGTCAGCAGAATGAATCAGGGGGACTGTTCATACTTTTCTGCGTTAGGTAACTATTCTTTTGATAATGAATCTTTAATGATAATTGCTCTTCTAAGGAGAGCATTTTCCACCCTTGTTAAAGCAATACTTTCTTGTGGAAATGTGCTTAACATTAAAGCTTCAAGACTGGTGTACTTTTCCAGTTGATAAAGATCTCAGTGAAGGACAGAGACATGAAAATTTAGGATAAGTGTCTAAGGCACAGAAGATAAAAATTAATTGTGAAGAAAGATGTATAAGGTATTATTTCTGATGCTTTCTACAACATGCCGGAGTAACTTCTTTAGTCCTAATGCTAAACCTTACCTCAGCTAACCTACTATACTTCATAAAATGAGTGAGAAAATATCCTTTAACTATATTTTATATGGACACTGTAAAGCTTCAGAATAGTTCCAGTTCAGGGACAACCATAAACCAGATCATTCTGTGGTTTGGTAACAGAACTCATTGACCATTTACAAACAATATATTTACGAAGTCAACCCAGTTATGGCACAGCTACATACAATTGCTTTAGTTTTACAAACAAAATTTAGCATTTCTTCAGCATTAGGTCTAGGAGAAGTCTTAGTGCCAGCAAAACCCTGCAAAGCTATGGTTAAAACAAACCCCATTTTGCAAAGCTTCTCAGTCACTCTAAGCCCTAGACTCCCTTTTTACACGGAGTCCCATGGAGAGGACAAGGGGGAATGGGCACAAGTTGCCCTTGGGTAGATTCCGATTGGACACCAGGGGGAAATTTTTCACAGTGAGGACAGTCACCATTGGAATAATCTCCCCAGGGAAGGGGTTGACTCGGCCACGTTGGACACCTTCAAGAGTCATCTGGACAGGGTGCTGGGCCATCTTGTTTAGGCTCTGCCTTTCCTGGAAAGGTTGGACTAGATGATCCCTGAGGTCCCTCCCAATTCTGTGATTCTGTGACATGCAAGCCCATGTGTTCATCCAACCTTGCAGGACACACTCATGCTTACTGTGTTGTCTGGAGGGGTAACAAATGCCCACCAGAGCTACATGAAGGAGGAACTCACATTTTTAAGGGAGTAAATTTCAACTGAAATCCAATGAACACCAGTGGGATGAGGTTTTGTCATTCCCGGAACAGAAGTAACAGGTGGAAAGTTCTGAACCATGCAAGGATATGGAACCGGTGTTGCTTCTAACTACCTGATTGCGATCACTGCAGCTTATTGCTTCAGCTAAAAATAGCTGTGCTGCAAAAGCAAACTGGGTATGTATGCCAGGTCCAGTCTCAGCTACAGGTTTGATCCAGAATAAGCAGGACTGGGAAAGGAAATGAGGGGTGCCACCATGCATGTGGGCAGATCTCCGTGTAAGTGTGAGAGTGAAAGACTGCATCACAAATTCAGAAACACGATGCTACTAAACTAATCTGGCAACTGAAAAAAATGCTAGGATTGTTTTGGCTTTCATTTACTATAAAGAGCTTAAATGATAGAGAGGAATTAGCATCCACTGAGTTCCCTCCTTTGCCATTGCTTCACAAGAAGGTGCCCTCTGTATATAACTTGAGGAACTGTAAATATTTTACCAGCAAGTAGTTTCATAACAGTTAGAGCCATGTGCAGGAACTGTTGCAGCATGTGCCTGATGTGACTCTTTCAGTGAAAGTCTATTTACAGGATGTAGCATGTGATTTTAATTGCAAGTATGTTCCTTCTTCCTTTTAAATTCCTCATGCTTTCGCATATACCATTAAAAGATTGTCATATGAGCTTTCTGTGCACGCTTTGGCATGTCTTCCAGAATGAGAGGGGGAAAAAAAAATCCCTGTTGGTGCCAACAAAATCACATACCAAAAATGAAAAACAGATAACACAGCAGATTCAGCATGAAGCAGAGTGGGAGAAGGAGTCAGATAAGAGGAGATCCAAACTCTCGGGCTTTCCACACTCCACACATTCCTTTACAGGCTTGGTTTTGTTCTCCCTCTTTTCTCTGGGATCATCTTTATACTCTGACCTCACCTCCAAATGCTGGGCGTTTGGCTCCATTACCTGGGAAAGCTCGGAAAAGTACTGAGTAGAGGATGAGGGAGTCAGGAAGGGTCTCAGTGGCTTTAGTACACACATTTGAGAGAGGAAGTATCTTTCTGGGGACTGTGGGCAGCTGAGCATTGCCTTTGAAAGTGCAGAGGGAGCAATAGTGCAGGCTTCAAGGCATTAGGCTTAATAACAGTCAATAATTCAAGCTTTTGGATTTATGTGCACCATATAAGCAAACTTAAAATGATTTTATTATTAAAAAAATTGACTGTATTTTTAATGAGCTCACTGTATATTTCAGTGGGAAACGTTCACAATCTCCTCATTCCTGCTTCAGGCTGGCAGTATTTCACTAGCTCTCTTTTTGCTCGAACAAATGATAAAAAAAGGCAAACAAGAACTTGCACAACTACCGTTTGGGTTTTGCCAGTAATTTAAGGCAGTGCCTGCTAGTTTTGCACTTCTTTTGCCTTTGAATGTAGTTTATTTCTTAGCTACAATTGTTTCTGGCCTTGATGAACCTTCTAACAAAGCTTTTCTTCATTTTTGTAGGGCAAATTTATAGTCAGAAATCTCAAGGAAAGATTATGTTAAAAATGTGATATTTGCCTCATAATAGATAAAAACCTCTCAAACAACCCTGACATCATAATTTCTCTGTGACAGTGTCTATCCACATGGTACGTAATCTCTGTCATCACAATGTCTTATTGGATATAAAGAAGATGAAAAATTAATCTAAGCCACAATGTCCTGCTATGGAATCAGATCCAAACTCCCCTATAATGTGAGAGAACTTTGATGTTGGCAACCACAAAGCTGAGATGTTGAGCTCAGCTGCAGGGTTATAATATATGTTCAGAATGACACAAATTTTCTGCTCAAGAATGAGAAAAGATAATCTCACATGTTGTTCTAGTGAACTAAAAAAAAAATATCCCATTAAAAAAAGTCATGATCACTTGACCCTGTGCGATGTGCAAAAGTAATATCTGAGCACCAGAGTCCATTCCATAATGAATATCAGCCTGCATTTTGGCCCAATTTGAATAGTACTTTCCTGCTTGATTTGCGTTGTACCTTTCCCATGTGATAAGGCCATTTAAATTGTCAGAACTAACTGGAAAGTAAAGGACAGACTAACCTAGCTAGCGTCAGCACAGTCTGGCCTTGACAAAACAATGAACAAACTTCTCCAATTGGCAGGCTAGGTTTGAAGAACCGTCACATTTCATTTTTCTCAGTCTTCCCCTGTGTTCCAAGGTGATGCAGGAAGTGTCTAGAGGTTTCCAGCATAAAACGACTCCTCCATAAGCAGTCGTATAGGAAGAAAGTCTTCACAAATATCAGTAACTCCACACACAGACATATATTATGTAATTGCTTTTATTTGTGCCATTGAGAATGCTGCACCTCATGGCAAATGGCTTGACAGGAGACCTGACGTCTTTCAGGTAAATTACAAGAGTGGGAAAACCTGCTGTAGAATCACTATATTGTACTCTGGAAGTCACGCATTGTGTATGTTCCACCATGCATACCAGTAAAGACACAGATCTCTTATTCAGTGCTGGTTAAGAGTGAAAAGTTTTCACTGGATTTGAAGTGGAGCTTCATATTCTCCCTGCAATGCACCTCTGCTTTAAATGGCTCTTGTTTCCAAAATCATGCATGAGCAGAAAGTTCCGAAAGTGACATTCTCTGAGTGGTAGTAAATTGTTAGTCTGTTTGCTTAAACCTACTTTCTGGGATTAGCTCTGTCCTACTTTGTACGTTCTGGATTGAAGGTTAGACAAGGGTCAAGTAGGCGATTTCAACACTATCTGATACAGGCTTACCCCCTCCAGTAAGGGGAAAGCTTTTGAGTCAATCCAGTCTAATGCTTCCATCTCAAACTCTGCTTTGTTTTGTGTGTATGTGTAAGGAGGTTTGAGGGCAGGAGGGCACAATTTTAAAACCCAATTCACAATTCCATAACATCCATCATTATCTGTCTATGTGAGGCTATTGCTTCGCTTACAAAGCCCACTGTTCAAATACACCCTGTTCCCCAGAAAAGACCATGTTCAGCTGGGCTGTTCCATTGTTGAAACCTTTCTGACTTTTTCACCGATGTGCACACTTACGGTTACAGGAAAGACCAATACTCTTACCTTAAGCTGGAATTATCTAAATTGCCTCCAAAATCGAGAACATAAAACCCACTAAAATGTGATAGGAAATAGACACGCAATGTCTAACTAAATAAGCCTCTCCAATTTTTTAAAGACCAAATCTCACCCTTGTATTTGAATCAAACTGATTTGGTGCCAATGAAGGAAAAATGACCATAAGCACCATGATCCACCCTTTAGCTGGAATCCTTAATGGGTGGATAGGCAGACAGGTAGGCACAGACAAACACTAACCTTTCCCCCTCACTCATTTAAGACTCAAGATATAAGTCACACTATAAAGAAACTATGCAAAATGAGGAGGTCATAAAGAATTAATTATTATAGCCTTAAATTTTATTAGATCATTTCTTTGGCCTGAAAATAGCAATGGGTCAAAGTGTGCCTTTTAAAATATAAAAATTAACTTTTATTCAAGAGACAGATAAAACTTGCAGTGCTGAGGTATATTTTCTTACTGAGGTTCTTCTTTAGGTATGTTCAGGAAAACACAGTGAATGCAAAGCTCCCTATTCCCATAGTCTACACAAAGCAATTTCTCCATGGATTTGTTTAAGCAACTCACTAGGCAACATGGAAACTAAGGCTGTGCTTTGAACCCCCAAAGCCAGCTTCCCACCCCAACTCCTCAGCTTCATTTCTCTCATGGCTTCATTTATATGTGATTGCTTTTTGAACAGGTTAAAATTTCCAGCTGGTGGGGGAAAGGTCAACCTTAAATTCATTGTCCTTAGATTTAGTTTTCTTCCTATTCCTGAAAAAAAGGAAAGGGAAAGGGGAAAAGGAAAAGGAAAAGGAAAAGGAAAAAAGGAAGAAACACAACATTCCTAGGCCAGGGAGGTCAAAAGCATACAAGGCACCACTTTGAAGGTCAACCTGAAAAGATTGACTGGTCTTCAGAGCAACATGGTGGCCCCTCGACATTTAGAGTATATAGTTCCTGAGGGAGAGAACTGAATTCTGACCTTCCTAATTCAGCAACAGAGGTAAGAAGAAGTCTCCAGAACAATGAAATTACACAGCACACAAAGGAACTCCCCCTTCAACATTATTTATTTGGGTGAACTCTCTCTGTATCACAGAAAAAAGCTACAGCATGCTTATTTTGTAAAGGGATCATTTTGTCCCGTTCCAAAGCAAGCACATTAGAAGAATTCCACATAGCCTTCATAATAAATCCACCCAAGGCCCAGCACCCACTTGCTGTTGTGTACAGGGGTTTTTTATTTATTTAACTGGAAAAAAAATTGCACACATAATGAGACAATGTCCTTCTCCTACAAGAGGAGAGTTCAATAGTTTAATTTTTGTTAACCAAAATCCCTTGTACTAAGGTAAATTACATTGCATTTTCTATTACTAGCTCTGTTAATTGTCAAGCAATAAGAGTTTATGCACTCATCCAAAGCAGCAGAGAATTTCCCATAATGTTACAAAATAAAACCTGACAAAGCACAATAATCTTTAGTTTATTGATGTGCTACTAGGCTGAGGAAAGCATCAGATCCTTAATGTGCTTTTGGTTAGGAAATTGGGGCCTAGAAAGATATATTGGGAATGGCAGAGGAATGTCAGGTTCCAAGAATATATATACATATCCATGTGTGTGCATAAACCAGGGTGTTTTTTTTAAGGAAAATGATGATGAAAGACTTTAGGATCTACAGTAAAGCTTCTAAGACTGAAAGAATAGCAAACAAAGAAAGTAAAAAGTGTGTGAATGCAAATAGAACTTGTTAGCTAATAGTGTTTCAGGTAAATAGTATTTAAAGACAATGTGAAAACCAAGTAAGGGCAAGAATTATTACCTTGGATGTGATGTTGGGTGTTTCACTATGTTCAGGCTGACCCTATCATCTGCAGCTAGTAGATATATGTCTAATAGTCCTGAAAAAACAACTATCCACACGTACATGTGTGCACCCAAAACCTCCTTGGCTTTAACTAGACAGCCTCACTTCACTGAACGCTAGAAAAACTCTTGAGAAGGTTGCAAATATGATTTGAAAGCTGTAGTAAAAATAGGTGGTGATTTGGGAAGTTCAGGTTTGAGAGAAATGCCAAAAGAAAAGCAAACCAACAAACCCATGGACTTTGAATTCCTTCTTTTTGCACTGTATTGTGCAGTTATGGGAATTAGGAAGAATATATAAGACAAGAGCTAAACCAGAACCATACAGAGTCTTTTTCATGCAGAAAGGGGCTTGCTCAACCCATAGTTTGAACATCAACAAGCTAGAAGCCAAGTATCTGTGACTGGCGGCATAGTCGGACTTGGTTCTGTGGTATTGTAGTCCAATGGCTCCCAGTCATCTGGAGTCATACAGAGTCAGCTCACATCTGCCTGCAAAAGACCATGTAGACATACCGTTATGGGAGGGTCTGCCCTTCTTTCGTGCCCTCTTTCAGGATCTTTCTTGGGTATGAGATTGCAAAGTGCAAGCTGCTTCTAACACTCAAAGCCTGGGACCATCATACTGATGTTCGTTTTTTCTAGTCTTTATAGAGGATATTTATGCCAAGGACAACAAAACAGGTTTTTTCCATTTTCATAGGAAAGAATTATAGGGTACTTGTTTTCTGTATCTGCCATGGTTTTGTGAATAGCTGATTATGTATTAAAAGGAGGTTCTTAGTAATGCAGGAGCAGCTAAAATTTGAACTTCTCCTGTATATTTTCCAATGAGAACCAGCATGGCTCTTGCCCTTTAACAGGCAATCATGGAAGTTGATCATGTACATTTCTGCTTCTCAGAGCATTTATTTTAATTGCAAGGGCTTATAAACAAATAGGGAGAGGGGAGACATGGAGGAAGATGCAGGGGTATCTCTATTGTCTTGATTTTGCATTTAGAAAGTAGAGGGGAAACAGAGAGAGAGAGATTCTCTACCTTGCAATAAAAGATGGCAAGGTGATAAATTAGTGCTCTCAACTGAAATTGATTACTTTGTGTTCCTATCCAGTTCATATGGCAGCAACACAGATGCTCTGAAACACAGTAATGACACATTGGAGAAAACCTATCAGGTTGGCCTGGTGGAACGTTTTTCCCTTTCCCTTCTCCCACTGGCTCAAAGGATAAACTAAGTGCTCTGCCTTCACTAGGGAAAGTTACACACACTCAACACCCCCAAGACTCCCACTTGGGAACTTTTCAGCCAACCTAAGAAGCCTAAATGCTAAAATGATGAATGTCAGTGATTTTTTTTTTCTCTTCTGTACCTGGATACATTTCTACTACTCGAAGGAAGCAGCTTATGTAGCAAAAGGTTGAAGTTATATCTAGTCACCTTAAGGTAATTATATCTGAGATGGTGCAAAGAAAACAAGCAGTGGGGCATGTTTTATCAACATTTCCATTTGAATTTAGCCTTATAGGATTCCAGCTGATTAATTCAGGGGGAGTGATGCAATGGGTACTGGGTTTTAAATAGTCATTTGGATTTCTGCATTGGCTAAGCTGCTATTTCATCTTCGCTAAACTGGGGAATTGACTGCTTACCTGGTATGAAGCATAAGGCCATTACATCCTTCAGTAGAAAGAGGAATCTTGCTTACACGCAATAGGATTGTACTTGAGGTAGAAAAAATATCTTGAGAAAAAATGCTGAGCAATTTACTTTTCTCATCTTTCAGGTCCCCATGTACTGAATGCATAATTAAGGAGAGATGCCAAGGTGATGGACCAATCAAGAGCTGGAGGACATCAGAACAGCACCCTAAATTTCTGCTATATATAACCAGGCTCTAGAACTAGTGAGAGCTACTGAAATGAAGGAAGTCCTATGCAAGAAGATGAGATTTAGTGTAATTATTCAAACTTACAAATGTCATGAATTTCCAATGTGATCCCTTTGGAAGAAATGTTCTCTTTGGTGTGAACCTACTCTCTCTTTTCCTCACTTGCCTTCAGTAGAGACAATCACATAAAGTCAAGAGCCTTTCTCAGAGAGAGAAAGACAGCTAAAGGACTGAGTGCTTTTTACCCACATATATTGCTGTAGATGCCTTGATGTCGCAGCATTTCTACTGATTTAAATCAGCTCAGGCCTTGTCTCCAAACCCTTTATCCTGGCAAAGGAAGGAGAGAAAGCCTTAGACACCTTTGATGGCATATGAAAAATGCCTAGTAGTCACTGCAACTTGTCCTATCAAGTGGCCTCAAACTAAAGCTGTTCATAAACTTCAAGCAAAGGAGAATTAGAGTTGTCCTTTAAAAGGAAGTCTTTCATTTAGCAGTGACTGTATAATTTAGATGAATGGGGGAGCCACATAAAATTATACTTACAAAAATTTAAGCAGACTCTTGTTGAGGTAGTTTTCTCACATTTCCCTATATTGTATAAAATAATAAATTATTTGAATAGTTCTATTATCTGTCCTTAACTGAAACATACAGTGCCTGTCCTAGTTCCTCAAAAAGCTTGTTAATATGCAATCACCTAGTACAACTGCTAAGTTTTTAAAGGTCACCTATGTTTTATTCATAAAGGGTGGTTTTCTGGAGGGAAAAAGGTTACAGTGTCATGTAATATCATATTCTGATAGAGGCTCAGCTTCAAAAACGTATTTCCTAACAGTTTGTAGTGAAGAAAGGTAGATTTGTTTGGGGGCTCTTAGTTTGACTGAGACCTGCCATGTTCCACAAAATGTTTGCTGGATGGGAGCAGCATATAATTTTTCAGCCATATTTCAAATATTTAGACATTACTGGTGTCTCTCTTGTTTCTTCGCTACCCCAGCTTTAGGACAAGAGTTATAATGGCCCAATTTCATTTGTTTATTTCTATTAAAAAATATTATTTAAATGACAATAGCAGGAGAATGTGAATAAATTTTGGGACTGGAATTCAGCATAATAAGTGTAGTCTAGTGGAAAAAGCACAAGCCTCAAACTGATGGGTGACTGTCCAAGCTTTGACACCAAAGTCTGACCTCTGTAGTGTCTGTCACTGTGGTAGGACTTCTTATACCTGCTCTATGACAGTGGAATATAGGGTATGCATAGGTGCCTTTATGTTTCACAGAGCCCTGCACATTTCATAATACATTAAGTATTCAACTTTCATCCGAGAATAAATTCCCAAATCAATGCTACGTCCAACTTATGCCTTAGATGGGAACTGTTGTCTTTATTCTAGAAAACTCTTGTCTCTAAGGGACAGAGCAGAAAACTGCTCTGTAATTCAGCCTGGACCCAGGCTATAAGTTAGTGTCCATCCTCCCCATGCTGTAGAGGAGTTTCTATCTGGATAAAATTCAAGCCTCTGCATCAAGGCTACCTGACCCAGATGACCAAAACGAGATTTTGCAGAAATACTGATCCATAAGATGTAGGAATAAGTGTCACAGTTTCCACAAAGCAGACACAATAACTTTAGGGGAGGTGTGTGATGGAGGGACATTTTATTTATTTGTCCAAGTGTCCCATATTTGGTTACTCAGCTGATATATGCTTTCCCCTGGGAAGCACTCACTGAAAGGAATTAATTGGTTTTTCTTTATGGATTTTTGTTTGCCACAAAATGGGTGGTACGGCTCACCATTAAAAGCGGTTCATATAGGGAATGTGACCCGAGTGAGTTAATTGGCCTGTTTCAATGAAAAGCTCCTGATTTGAAAGTTCCAGCACTACTGGCAAGGGTGCCAAATTCAGTGAGGTTACAAAAATAAATGTGAACCCTTCAAAACACTTGAAACACAGGCAATTGATGGAATAAAACCATTTTGCTTAGGACAGAGTAAGCTGACTGTTGTTATTCACTCTGTCTCCAGCTGAACTCAGAGCTAAAAGCCACTTTACTTGCTGATCTGTGGATCTGTTGTATTATTAGCATTTTATTCAATTTTGGGAAACGTGACTTTGCATTTGTAAGTGGATGGTGAAACTTTGCCTTTTCCAAATGGACGAGGTCTTTGGAGTTATTAAATTATTGAGGAAACAGTTTGTCCCAATTTTCAGACCTAACTTGGCTTACTAAACAAATTTCAATGTAAATAAGGTTCTAAATCTATGCATTCATTAGTACTGTTTAACAGCAATGACATTTCTTTGGCAAGAAAGCTTTCTTTGAGAGCCTATTTAGCCTCAGGTCACTTTAGCTGAGGCCCCAATGGCGAAGGCGGGGGGGGGAGGGAAAAGTGTTCATGTCAATAAAAGTTTTGTTTTCACTTTTTCTTTAATGGCCCGGTACAAAACTTTAGTTTGGCAACTGATGGAAAGAAGAGGGCCAGAGTAAAGAATGTGTACGGCAAAATTGTATGGAATCGGGAGAGCAAATAAAGCCTTTTTATTCTATGCTTTCATTTCCATACCAGAACATCATCTTAGCTGTGACAAAATTGCATCAGCATGAAGATACAGGCCAAGAAGGGATAGCTTTGATCAGAATCACCCTCTGAGGGTACACACAGGCAGACATACCTACACACCCAGACATGCTAACCTTGGAGGAGGGGATTGTTTTATAAAACAATAATGCAGTCAGAATTCACTGCTCCTTCCCCCTTTGTGTCATCTGAATCTCATGTCTAGCAAAGAGTAATTTGTTAGAAATCCAGGGCTACAATCCAGGGCTACTGCAAGTGAAACCATCTCTGTCACAGAGCTATGATCGATGGGGAGCAGAGGGGCTTTATGAAGATCAGTGGAGGAAACTTCACGCAGAAGAAAGGATTTGGCTGATAAGCATAGATACCTCCTACATAGAAAGTCTCCTCTTGCTCCACTTGAAGTCTGCATACTCAAGGATCTATGGAGGTTTGCTGGGAGCTCTAAAAGCAATTTCCTACCTCAGAAAGATCCCCCAATAGAAAACTAAATTTTTCTAGGTTTCCAGTGAATGGGAGAATTTTGTCACCTTTTTTCCTTCCCAACTTGTTGCAGAGCGTGGGGGGTATCACTATGGTCACTGCCACTGCTATTGTGTCACATAGAATGCATACGCACTTTGCAAAACTTCTCTGCCTTAGCAGGTGACTTAAAAGTTGAAAAACTACACAAATGGCCACCTTTCAGCTCCCTGACTGTGGGTTAAGGTAGCCTAGAAAAATAATCCACTACATATTTCATAAATATACATAGGTATGAGTTCTTGGGTCTTGGGAGAATAAGTCTTTCTAACATGCGACCCGGCACTCAGAGATGCTGAACTTCTGCCTCTTTTACTGTAATACTTGTGTAATCTTTAATTTATTTTTTTTCTTTAAAGCACTGCTTTGGTATGGAGAAGGGCTATTTGCACTCAGACAAGTAACAAGAGACTAGAGGACAGGTCCATGCTGAAAATCAGGCATGCATGTTCCATCCCTAAAAGGTGTGCTATTTGTAATTGCAACATAAATCTGAGTTCATAAGTATCTTTGTGCATCTGGTCCCAAACAGCTAACTTTCTGGTGCGATCTACAAACATGACAAGAACAAGAACAAGAATTTGAATTCACGTGTACCAAGTTCAGACTAGTGTGCTGGACTAGCCTTCATTTTTGTTATTAGCTAACCTGTATTGCTGATTATTAGGGCACAGAGACCCACAGATTACACGTAGTGTTTGCATTCAGTCCAGTCCTAGGTTGATGTCTTCTACCTCTCACCAATGAAAGAAAAAATATTTCAAGCATGAGGTGCAGAAAGTTTTTTTGTCTTTTTGTGTTTTTTTTCTTCCTGCTTGAGAAGCCAAGTGCAGGGCCTGCGGTTGGCAAGTGATGAAGGAAAAACACACAAAAAAAAGAAGAATGGAAAGATCTCTCCAGGAATGTTTGCTTCCACTATATTTTCTTTCCTATAACTAATTATTCTGGCTGGACAAAAAATAAAATAAAACACAATAAAGCACAATAAAAACCTGGATGTGTATTGGATTCCCAAGTTTTCTAGGAGCCAAAGTTTTAGGTACATGAAGGGGAAGAAGAAACGGTCCTCTTCATCCCTCAGCCAAAATATCAACATCACACTTGCCAGTTATTCTGTACCATGATTATCTGATTGGCGTATAAACTGATAATTCCCATCCTGCTCAGAACTGAGCACGCACACACTTCAAACAATCTATTCCCTAGTGCCTGGCTTTATCGGTGACTCAAAACAACAACCGTAAAACACGTCAGCTAAATTTCCCCCCTAGGCATGGCTGTGTCTCAGGTTTGGTGTGACAGCCTCCAGCAGGTCTGAAAGGGCAGAAGAAGGGAGCACTGTTTCCAAGTGTTACTATAAGGCTACTACAGCTCCTCTCGCTTCCCATCGCCATTCCTCCCTCTCATCTTCCAGAGCTTCTCCTTAGCTACAGAAGTGGATAAAACCCTGGAAATCATTAAGAGTTTCATGGTTTTCCATAAATCCAACATTTTTGCCTCTGTCACCCTGGCAGAAAGCCCTTCACTCTCTGTATGACATCATATTTCCTTTCCCCTTGAAGGACAACAGAGTTCTCCAGGTGAGGGAACGGGTGCAACTAGAATTTATTGAAGGTACATATAGCTCTTGGGTTCAAGTCTTGGAATTATAAAAGGAGTTAAATTATTTATTTTTTTATTATAGCTATCTGGAACTTTTAAAAAACTTCAACACGGAAGATGGGAGGAAATCTAATAAAAACCCTCTGTTATTATATCCTTCAGATATTCCTCTCCTCTTTGAAACATGTGTCCAAATATCACAAGAAACATACCTGGATGATATGCTTGACTTAGCTTAAGACATTGAGCCTGTAGGAGAGTTAATTATGAGATGTGTCAGGAGAACTCTGACTGTGGCTTACCTCATGACTTTGAACGGTAATCTCCATCTGGGCCCAACCTTCAGATTTACCACAACTTTTAGCAGAAGAAAACCACTACCCAAGATTCAAGCGTAGGTATGTATTATAAAATTTGAGATAGAAATCCAAATGTAAATGTGGATCAGGGCTTATCTGCATGGTCCCACATTTCTGACTGTACTGAAAATCCTGTATGAATATTATTACAGCTTCTTTTCATTTATCTGACTGTAGAAAACTTAAATCTTTGACAAATCCTTTCTTTCAGATGTGCTTCAGGTTTTTATAGATGATGAGATCAATAAGATCTGCTGTACCTTATATGAACTGCCTCACTGTATCCTGTAAGGTAGGGGCCACATGCGAGGCACAGCCACACAAAACACAGTAAGTGCACCTTGCCTAAATATCACATGATGCTCTGTAGTTCTGGACTGTTTTCCAGGATAAAATTATTCAGATAAAAATGGATAAATATATAGATGCTTATCTCATTCTTACAAAAAAACCCTCAAACCATTCATGACTGCTTTCTGCCCATTTCCACTCAGATTTAGCTCTTTCAGTGTTAGGGCATACGTGATTTTCTGTTCTCTGTATATTATTAAAAAAACCCAAAAATCTAAAAGACCCCATACTTTTAAAAAATGGGCTTCTATAATATGGCAGAAAACCATTCCAATGAAGATGCTGTTTTAAAATCTTTATTAATTATTATCGTGATAGACATTTCCAAGAAATTTCAATTTCAGAAGCCTCTACGGTCAACTAATAACTTATTAAATATTACTCAGTCATTAAATATCTTCAGTTTAAAAATGAATATTTAGGGGATAGACATCTGGTAATATGTCTTAATCCTATTTTTAGATTAGATCCTCTTAAGAAATTCCCATATGCTTTTAGATAAAACTTGAACCTTGCTAAGCTTTCTGAATATTCTCTGCCTGCTGCCACATACACAACGGCCCCTAAAAGCTGTACTTAGGGGACGTGTTTAGGTTTAGATTTCACAAGGTAATTACACTCCCTCATTTTGATGTGTTTTAGCACTAGAACCACAATAAGGGAGGAGGTGGAAGGAAAAAGCAGGGGGAGTCTAACAATAATGCTTACCTGTTAATGAAATTACTACAAACAGACTAAAAGTCAGAATCAAAAATAACCCTGACATTAATGGAATGCTTATTTGGACCAGTTGGGTAGAAAATTGCTCAGTGTGTTGGGACTAACTAACAAATATATGGTTAAATGAGTTCCCAACATTTAAAAAATGTTCGAAGTGATCTCTAGTATAAACCAGTGGTGGGTGGTGAGTGTCTTTAGCAATGTTCCCGGATTTTAACAGCATTGCTTTATCTAAATATATTTCTTAGAGTCACAAACCCTAAAAGGTATAAAATAAAGTAGATTGAGATGGATTAGGTTAATTAATGGCTATGAACTGGCCTTTCACCTCAACAATTGTAGACAAGTTCAACCTAAGAGCTTAAATCAGAGTTTGCTGTTCTAAGCTCTAGTAGACATTAATTCACATCATATAATTTGGCAGAGTTGGCCCAGAAATGAACTTGCCATGGATTTGACCCTCCAAGTCAGAGATGGGGCAGCAAACAAAGAAAAAAATAAGGAAGAAAAAAAAAAAAAGAGGAAAACCACAATGTCTCCCAGCTGCTCCCCTGACTGATGGATAAAGTAAGAGCATCTTTTGAGGGTTTACCCACATGGATAGTACATGTTTTTGTGTCCAGATGAACACTGAGGACCCAAAAGGCAAAGCGAAGTATTGTGGGGAGCCACGGGGCGCATTGTGGAGCTTCAGTCGGAGTCTTGATTTCAGGACTCCTGGGCTCTTTTGGGGAAACTGTACCTTGGCAAATGTGTGCTTCGAGCTCCTACTGATGGGCTTTGCGTGTTCACACAATTGCTCTGCGCTTACAGTGACAGAACAACCACAGCTTTACAAACATCAGCACATTGCATACGCAGCCACACAGGACTTGCGGTATCAGACCAATTTCTCTGCTCTTATTTGCATGCCTGCAGCTCTGCAGGGGGTTGCATGCACAGAAATGGAAGAGAAATAGATAAAAAGCATTAATCCTTTTGTTTTGTTTTTATTATCTACCTGGAATCCAGGCATGAAACTGCCAGATCATTATTCACTGATAACTGCACAGGCAATGGCAAACTGTTCCACGAATAAATCTTTTGCCTGAATAAAGCAACGGCAGTCGTAATACGCATTTAATGGATATATCAGTTTTACATTAAATGCCTTTTCTTTGAAAGCACCAATTAATTTCATAGATGTTCCCTTTAGGTCTAGGAAGCACAGTTTATGGTGGTCTTCTGCCGCAGCCAGATGCACCTGGGGAACACCGGCCGTTTGCGTTCATATGTGAGCATCCATGGTATTTATTTGACTACAATAAGTAAATACAACGAGCACCACCTCGATAAAAGCAAATGTGGGGGCCTGTCTGTCTTTCGTTTTCCTTCCTGGTGCCCCGCTTGACCTCCTGCACTGCAGACCAGCAGCAGCACCAAGCCCAGAGCACCCCACGGTGCAGCATCGCCTCAGCCGTGGGACCCCGCGCGTCGCTGCGCCAGCACGAGCTGCTCACTCTGGCAGAGCGGGCTGGTATGAATCAGAGAGCTGTGAACAGCTCAGTGGCGGATGGATTTAAGGGAAGCCCTCTGTCAAAAGCCAGGCCAGAAGAATAAGATGAAGCACTCCTCCGGGCTTGCAGGAGCGCGGCAGTTATTAGCGAATATTTGTACATTTGGCAGCAGGATTATTGTTTCACTGCTAATGCGATATTTTTTTTTTCAGCCCTGTGTGGCTGTAATATACATCACAGCCTTTTCATGAAGGTTACGGTTTAAAAAGAAAAAAATGAAAAGGAATGTAGCGTTCTAAAAATAGGTTCGTGCATTTGGAAATGTGGTCAGAGACCAGCAACCACCAGTACCGTCACAGCCTGACTGCTCTTAACTTTTCACATGCTGTAGGCCCTGTGTGCAAGCTAGCTGAAGCAAATATCCTCTGTTTATATGGATTTGGGATACACAATAACAACAAAAGGAAAATATGCAGGGGACTGACAATGTCTGGATCATTACTGCAGTTAAATCTGTCAAAAAATACATTGCTTAAATTTTGTCAGAAAATGGGACTGGGCAAGGAACCAAAACATGGAGAAATTAGTTATTTCCTAGTCTTACTTCTCCATCCAGCTTTACTAAATAATTGATGCATTAATAAGGTACTTGAGTTCTTTCAGTACTTTCAGTGGGACCTGTACCTTAGAGGGAATTTCAGTATGAAATTCTGTTAACTTGCCATTCTTTAGCAGACTTGAATTGAATTCAGCCAATGACTCTTTCACAGTTCAGTTAATACTTCTTTAGCTGTCTTGCATTTATTTACTATAATTCTGTACATAACTAAGTCTGGATTTTTTATTGTCTCACTGCATCTTCTCCACATCTTTTCCACTCAAGATAAGGTTCACAGATGGCTGTGAACCTCATGCTGTCCTAAAAAGGAACATTTCCTAAAGTCAGTCTATGCACAGGGGAAGATGAAGTCTGCAAAAGCAGAAGTAGTGGTGGGATCGGGGGACCAAATATGCAGAGGTTTCATGCTGTCACCAACTCTGAATAAATGCATTCCCAGAGAGTCGACATTCGCCTGCCTCATTACACAGTGCTCCTGCTGATCAAAAAGAAAGGTAAGAAGATATCATCAATGTATGAAGCCACTCTGCCCTTTCCCCTCCCCTTTTCTTATTTAGCATGGCTTTTTCCCAGTTTGTTGAAATTCTCTAATTGACCTGGGTTACTAATTGCTAGTTTTGCAAAACACAAGCCAAATTTGTACTGGTAGGATTTTGTTTCCTTGTCCCAGGAGCAAAAAAAAAAAAAAGTGAAAAGAAATCAAAGGAGATCAGCACTGATGAACCATCATAATCCAAGTTCAGCTCAGGTGAATGCAGAAATTTAGGTCAAAACCTTGTTCCACTAAGGTCTACAATATGATCAGAGTGGAAAGGTCCTAAAATACCCAGATTACTCCATTTTATATTCCAAGTGAGTGAGCAATTAGAGAAAGCTCCATAACTGCATTAACCAAGCACAAGTTTCTCACTAAAGCTTTTCACTGGGGACTCTCAGCATTCAATTGCAGTTGCACTAAGGCTTAGTGGAAGTATTTCCCTTTGCAAGGTTAGATTCCTGTCTGGATGAGGTTTTATGTTTACCTGACATAGACTCTGGGATGTATTAGACACACTGTGCTATGGACAAAGCTTCTTGAAGTTGCAACTTATATAAATAATGTATTTGGCATCTATAACAATTTTCACAATGAATGAATAACCTACATGAGTAGGGATGAGGAGCCTGAAAAGCACTGGCTACTGATAGGGGGCTGCATGGCATGCAAAACTGGGTCATTGACTTCTGGCCTTTGACAGTCTTGAGGTTAGATCTGGCTTACATCACAAGTGAAATGATCATAGGGGGTTTGCTTCAAAAATTAACACTCAGTTTGATTGAGTTTGACAGAAATAGCACACAGATGCCAAGAACCAAGTCAGACAGAACTGGGTTGTTTGGTGGTGCATCTGTTGATGGCAAAGCTGGGTTCTTTCATTTGCTCTGAGCCAACAAGAAAAAAATACCTGTGACATAAGAAACCATTGCAAAAAAAAAACCCAGCATCTTCTACAACATCTGCAGCATTCTTACAAATTCTACTTACAAATTGTAAGTAGGTTGGTGGGACATAGAAGTGAACATAGCATTTTTACAAATTAAAGCAAGATTTACTTTCAGATTAGACCAGCCTAAAATCTGCCTGGTAGAAAAGTCACTTCATCTCACCCTGACATTCCAGTTGTTAGATATTATCTAGTGAAACTCCAAACCTCAAAGTCCAATTAGGAGACAAACTTCCAACATTTGTGTGGTCTAAAAATCAGAAAATAGATCGTCCACCAGTCAGAATACATCTTTTGTATTCTGGGGATACAGGGAAGAACTTGGATGAAGAACAGGAGTTCTGTGAGGATTTTAAGTGCATCCTCCTTTTAACCAGATCTAAATTGCCGTCAGGATAAGAAGTTTTTCTCATGGTATTTCAGCCTCCACGTCTGCTCCCAAACAGGAAGTGCTGAAATGTGTACAAATAACTTCATAAAAAATAATTCGAGACACCACAAATAAAGAGAAAAACATTACACTAACTTTCTCATCCTTTAAAATTACTTTTTCTCATCCTTTAAAATGACTTGAGCTCCATGAGAATTAAATACAAGAGGCTTCCACAGAACAGTTCCCCATTCCTTCTCATAGAAGTCCTCAAACATGACGTTATGGAGGGTTGAGGACAGTGTTAATGCTGAAAAGAGGGGCTCAAAGCTACTCTCCAGATTTAGTCACAAAGGATGGGGGGTTTTAGGCAAAATGTTTTTTACTCTCTGGGCCTATTCCTGATTCCTGAGTCAAAGGAATACCCATCAGATGGGGAAATCTAGCAGTATAACCGCATAGAAAAAACCTGATCCTGGCCTCAGGTGTACTTTGAGAAGATCAGAAAGGGTTTACAAGATCAGCACTGACTTCCTGAGGAGCTGGGAAAACTGATCACCTTATTTCCAGCAGGGCTGAAACATTTCATCCAAACAGCAAAAATACCGCCTGTTGCTGTAACTACCATCCTTTTATTTTATTTAAATACAGAATACTTTTCATTATGCCAGAACTAATAAAACTCTACCAAATATATCACACTAAATTTTCAGAGATGGAACTAATTTTGTTTGGTTCTGGTTTGTTTTATTGCTGGATCACTATTGTAATAGGAAAATTCATGTATCATAATTCCAAGGAAGGATCTGCCTTGTTTTTCAGGGTTTCTCACCAGACAGTAGGTAGGGGCCCAATGCCAAAAGGAGTCCTATGAATCCTCCTGTATAGAAGCATGGCTATGCATTTAGTGATATTTTTCAGATGCAGAGCTGGTGATCAATTTGCTGCTTCTAAACTGGTATGTCATAGGAATAATTAGCAGGGGGGGACATTCCCTCATGTGTTTTTGCTGATTTGCTTCTGGAATCAATTCCAAAAGGTGTCCCTGAAATAGAGGAGTGAAGACTGAACCATCCTATACTCATTTTGCACATAGGCACTGAAGGAAAACACAAAAGCATTTAGCTGACATGTATTATGAGCCCCTCAAAGCTTTCCACAATATCCTGTAAGTCTAAATGAAGGGCTCCACTAAACAAAAACCAAATCCAAAAGCATTTCTCCTGTGCAAGACAAGGCAAGGTACTTTGATGCCTAGAGATGCAAAGACAGAACACACTGAATAAACACACAGACCCTTGTTTCTCTTCCCTCTGCAGGAGGTGGAGCCAGAAATCTTCAGGTCCTGGATGGTTTGGGCGATGTCCTCTTTTCTGCTGTCTATGTGGACGTTCCACTTTCACCCTGTGCTTTGTGGCCCATGGTTTCAGAGGTGTCCGGGAAAGCTGGAGAATTTGGGTTCTTTGGGAATCATTCTGGCCTGTGGCATTGTCAATGTTCAACCTTGCCAGCCTGCCCTACCTAAATCAGCACTGAATAGTAAACATGTTTGGGAATATTTAAGTCAAAATACTCTTCTGACCAGATAATTCCTTTTTTTTTTTAAAGAGGCATTTTCCAATGAAAGTGTCCGCTTTGCCAACAAAGAAACCACAACCCACTGAGGAAATCTAGTCTGATGGAAGAGGCTAGTTAATGGCTTTTGTTAATGAGAATAGTGTTTTGTGGACAGACCCCAGAGCTGAGATCAGGTCTGTGCATAAAATACTGGACAAGCACACCTAATTTCACTTGCAGGGAGTGTGAGGTTGACAAAGCCTTCTAAAAGGAAAGCAGTCCCAAGCCAGTGTGTTTCTTTTGAATCTTTCAGAAACCAGTGTTTTCTGGAAAGGAATCACAGCTTTGTATTTTCACAGTCTTTCTGGATGGGAAAAAGTCAGAAACACGCAGAAGACTGCGCATCACCCGACTCCAGCCATATGATTTATGATTACATGGTTGTTATTAGGATTAAACAAATCTCAAAGTGTTTTAAAAATATTTTGCTCATTCTGGATTTTTTTTTTTCTGTAGGAGGACTGAGGCATAGCAAGGAGAACAGATTTGAGCAAGAGAGTTGCAGGGTTGTGAATAGAGTGCGGGGCTTCTGATTTCTGTCCAGCTCTCAAAATACAGGGCCAGTTACTCCAGTGAGCATGATGCTACTGGAAATATCAACACTGCCTTTGATAGTTATGCCTGAAAAGGGAATGAGGTCCACCAGGCACTTGCACTCAAGCTGATAACATCTATTTGGTCCATCCCATACAGCACCCCCACTTGGGCATAGGCTAACCTGAGGTTGCCAGCCCTCTCACATGCCATTGTCCCTGCCCTTTACAAGGGCTGCATGATATTTTTAGGCTATTAAATAGTCTGAAATAGACCATATGTATTTTTAGATATTTTCAACTTTTTTGAGCTACCTAGGCAGAACTCATTTCTGTGGTGGGACACAGTGTGGGCAGGCCTTCAAATGTTACCAAAATTTGGCCTTCATACTCCAAAATAGATTTAGTTTGGATAGCTCCCAAAAGGTAGTGATCACTCGGGGGTGTTTTTAAACCATCGTACGTTTAATACATCTACACAGCGGATGTCTGCCTGAAATTTCTCCTTACCCAACAACAAAAGTCCCTAAATGCTCAGAAATTCGGAAAGTAGCTACTCAACAGAGTTGTCCACCTCCCAAAGTAGTAGGAGCAGCAGGTGTGATGGAGTTATATTTCATCAATGTGACATAAAACATGGCTCAGTGACTTTATTTTAAATACTGTTCTTTCTAAAGCTTTCCCTTATAAAACTACAGGCATGGAGCTGTCAACTGGGGGAAAAGGATACCTTTAAATCTAGCCTGGCATGCATGTGTATATTTATTTTTATAAGTGAAATATAAACGGACATGCTGAGTTCCAAGTGCTTGATGGATAAAGGAATTAAATGATTTCATATATCTCTCTATATAAATATACAAAAAACTTTCCCCAATGGGTCACAGAGGATTTCATGTGGATGTGAACTCTGTTTACTGTTAGTATTAGGGAAATAGTGGCTTTTTAACAAGTTACTCATGCCTGGAAAAAATCCCAGTATTGCAAGTTGTCCTAGATTCTCTGCCAATTGTCCGTGGGAATCATCAGGATGGGAAAAGTTCAGATGTGTTTTAAAGAACCAGCTTAATGGAAATTGGAAAGGAGAAAAAAAAGCTACTGTGTCAATCTCCTGGGTAAGAAGAAGTAAAATGTGATTTGACTGTTTTATTTCTTCCTTTATTTTTTTTCACCCTTTCCTCAATGCTTTTGGATTTTATTCTCACCCATGCAAAGAATTTTGTTCAGGACATTTGCCCTAATGAAGAATGGCTTTGCTTCAGTTCTTTGAGCAAAATCAACACCAGAGCCTCTCTATATCTTTGGCATTTAATTATAAACTCTCGGGATTCATTCTTTCAAGCTCGTCAGTGTGTTTAGTGCTGTGCAGATGCCCAGGGAGCCCTGGGCTCTGCCTTCAGGGATCTTACAATTCAGAAGTTGATCTCACATGCTTTTCCTTACCCCACCAGTCTGCAAGGAGAGGGCCACAGCAAGCCATGTGCTGGGGTGAAGGTTAGCAAAAGGGCTGAGGACCGGCATCCCCATGGGGCTCTTTTGAGGAGAAAGAGTCAGCCCCTGCAGGATTGTCCCCTCCCAAAACCCACTCACTCCTCCTAAATTTCTCCAATAATCACTTTTTTCCTGTTGCAACCAAGACTTTTAAAACTCAGGGCATTGATCCTGTCACTCTGGAGACCACCAAGTGACTAACAGTACTGGAGCGAGAATCCCTCATGGATGTCACATTTCGAGAAGCATTAACCCACTGATTTAGCTTTAAATAGCAATGGTGTTACAGAACATGTCACTAATTATTTGCTTTCCAGCAACAGTGTGGTGCCTTCTGGTACGTGCACACACAAAAAGATGAAGGTTAAGTAGGGGGCTTTCTTCAGCTTCGAATAGACACATTGTGTCATCGTGACACCCAATAAATCCACCCGCCATAGGGGGGAAGGACTGCGTTCTTCCACTTAGAATCCCAGGTCCAGATTTTGCAAATCCTCTTTTTTCCCTCTTTTTTTTTCTCTTTTTTCTCCCCAGCAGCTTGTGCAGGTACCTCAGCCTGAACCTTGCAAAATGGAGGGGGTAAAAATCTAGAACTTGTACCCGATCTCTGTGTCACATAACCAGATTCAAAAACCTTATTTTGGAAACTAAAAGGAGCATCCAATATCATCTGGAAACAAGCTGTTAGTCTGGATGCATTTTTAAGATACAGTGCGGGGGGAAAATATGGATTTTGTTGCGGATCCAATATTTTTTTCTTCTCAAGACCTAGCCAAAAATTAGCTTCATCTAAAATAAGATTAGTCATTTATGGGAACTGGTTGTACAGTTTGGAATTTTTAAGGGAGTAGAGAAAGCAGCTTTTCAGTATCTTAAATATTTATATTTGAATAAAATATTATTGAATACATCTAGCAGCTACAGAACTAGACTTTGTTATTTTTCTTACGTAAAATTTTGTTAAACAATACCACTCCACGTTCAAATCTCCACACACACACACTCCCCCACACCCCAGCACTGGTATTCCCTGATTTTGGGGGGGTTTAACTGGCTTGGGTTTTTTCAAATCACATTTTGGACCTGCAATGGGAGATGCTGCCAGTCCCACGCAGCATATTTTCACATATGTAAAACTGAGCTGAATTCTTTGGGGCTACTTTTGATTTATAGAGTGAAGGAGGTAGGGGGAATGCTTGGATGATGCTGGAAACCAAAAAATATTCATTTGATGTGGGGGATTTTTATTCTGATTATTGTTATGATTACTATTACTATTATTAGAGCAGGAAACTAATTCTTAATGTGAGATAAAGCCTGTTACCATTTTCACACACACACAAAAAAAAAAACCCAACCCGGTGCCAAGCAGCCCCAGAGTCTGTGTCATTCACATTGCGCAGTTTTTATTTCCTTTTCTGGCCCCAACTACGCAGGATTACCGTGTGATGTTTCTTCTCTGCAGCATGCCGCTGAAATGAATAAGATGCTGTTTACGACACTACTCGCAAAGGGCCATGACAGAGTAAGAACTTGATGCAGCCGGGTTGAGCAACATCCTCTCGGAAGAGGCTGAGCGGAGGGCTGGGATTGCTACTGCTTCTCTGGAAAGGGATGGACTTGCCAAAAACTGTTTGCTGTCGATGCTCAGAGCATCCTCCTGCATGAAGCTCAGTGCAACGCCGAGGCGGGGCCGAGGGGCTCTGAGCTTTCGGAGGAGGGTGGAACCTCCACAGTGGCTTCAGCTAAGTCTGTTATGAAAGGTTGGGAGCAGTTTATTCTCTGACTACGCACAGCAGCAGGCTCAGAAGTTCCCAGTGGCTGTCACACAAAACCTTCCTTAGAAAAGGGGCTGTTGATGTTGTGATATCGCTTTGCCTATTTGTGCTGTACCAGGGATGGCGTAATTCGTTACCTGCGTGCAATTTGTGGGGTGCTTTTAGCAAAGGTTATTTCTGCTGCTTAAAAACCAACATTAAAAAATAGAACCAGGCAGATAAAATGGTTGATGGTAAATTTCCCAGGAGTCAAAACCCTGAGAAGGATGTTTCCAGTTAAGTGGCTCCCCTTTTTTCCACTGAAATTTGTATTATTATTATTTCAGTGCTGCCAGATATCCCTATCATTTGTTATTTTTAATGCATTAGTGAAAAGGAGCAGAGACACAGACAAATAATCCTCCAATTTCGGGGAATTTTTGTGTCCTCCTTTTTATTTGGTTTTGGTATGAAATGAAAAAGTTGTTAGTCTGCAGAAAACTCACTTTCAACCAGAAAATATGTGCAGCTGGACCAAAAAAAAAAAAAAAAAAAAAGAAGAAAGTAAGTTGTACTGTAAAACATCAAAATACTTTCTTTTGATTTTGCTTTGTCATTTTCAAAATTACACTTAGCTTATATCTTCAAATTTTCAAACCGTCTTGTCTGTAAAATGTGGAATTTTCTACTGGAAAACATCAAAATGGATTATTATTTTTTTCACCTGAATAAGAGGTTTAGACAAAAACACTTTCCCTTTACCACTAATCCTTTCCCACTAATGATTTGACAGCTTGGAACAATGAAAAAATTGTTCAGCGAAAATTATTGCTGGACATTTTGAAGTCTTTTATCTGGGTCAGGGACCTGCTGTGTGGGGTACGACTCTGAGAGTCTTGCCTCGAAAACTAAGTGACCTGTTCATCAGCTGGTGTTTATACAGAAAATTTTCAACCCAGGGGTCAAAATCAGAAGTACGTTAGAGTCAGCATTTGTTTACTGGCACAAGATTAGTCTGCAAAATAGCAGTTGTGTAGGTTTTTAGCAGGTTCAACTATTCCTTTGACTTCTATCCAGACTAATAATGGGTGTTCGGGTTTCCAGCTGAGCGTTCAATGCTGGAAATACTTTTGCTCTCCAGCATCGCTGCCTTGCCTGCCCTGGCCAAGGCATGCACAGAGAGCACAGCTGCTCAAAGGCGTCTCCTCCAGGAGAAGTTCCCAGCTCGGGACGACCTCTGCCAACACACAGCAATTTCCAATAGCGCAAAGTTTGTAATCTTCCATTAAAACACCTTGCAATGTGACTGTTCAAATGCTTTAAGCAGGAGACTCAAATCCCCTTTTCACTTTGCAGATGGCAGGGGTGTTCCCATCACAACCTGCCTAATAAACCCCCCTACCAAGGCTTTTGCAAGGCTCTAAGATTAATATTGATATAATGCCTCTATATTTCTACTTGGCACCTGTTGAATTGTTGTACTTGCCCATTAGCACTCCATTTAACATCAGAAGTCAGTTAATAAATTCTTCCTTCCTGCATAGGAAATTGACTAAAAGACACAAAATTAGCTTTTAAATTTTAAAGAATTAAGATCTCTACAACTCACTTTTTTCCGTTATTACATTACCTTGAAAATGAGTGTCAGGCTACATTCTCAGCACTGCTATAACCTGGTAAGATCCTTTTGCCTTTCAGCCCTCGCATTTAATGGGTGGTGCAGGGAGAACAATGTGCATCTTTTCCCAGCCTTTGCCCTCGAGCAGTTCTCAGGAAAAAGCCCAGCTTGGCCAATTGTCCAGGCCTGAGGCCTGAGGGGTCAAAGAGTTCAGGCTTTTGTGCTGGGATGGTCTTCTTGGATTTCTTTACAGTCTTTGTCTGGTAACAGATAAATAACTGTTGGTTTGGGTTTTTTTTTTTCCTTCCTTCTGCAAATAAAAAAGGAGTAACAGCCCCCAGAAGGGTAACAGAGTAGAGAGTGAGATACTTTCCTTCCTGGACACTTTTTATCATCTTTATTTTCAGATCAAAAAAGACAAAAGCTCATTAGAAACTATTTAGCTATTTTGACATCTTAGCAGCTAATCCTGGCTTTGTTTGTGAAGTCTTTCTGAGAGATGGACTATATACTGGACCCCAAACGACACGTTCATCGCTGAACATATGAATGTTCAGATGTGGACCTCGGTCGTGACGCAAGCAGCTCCATACCTGCAGCACCAGCATCATCTTGAAACACCAAACTGAAACGAAGTAAACTTTGGGCTTGGTGCCAATTCCTGTTTCCACTATGGTACAGTTATTTCAGAAATATTATTACAGTCAATCAGCCTGTCTCTGATAAGATGTTACATAATCAAACTTCAAAAGAAGTTGATTTAAAATGTAGCTACTTATATGAAAAGGATCCCTGAGGTCCCTTCCAACCTGCGATTCTGTGTGCAATTCTGTGATTCTGTGAAAGTTAAAAAAAGTCAGATATTCAGTGTTTGGGTGGGACATGGAGGCTGAGGAGAGTGTACTGGTGCAACTCAATACCGTACCAGGGTAATATGGACAGATGCACATAATTACTGCTGGTAGACATAGTTTCAATCTGACTTTTATCTTCTTCAGTTTTTTAATGTCTGCCTGTCTTGGTGATGATGTCTTTTTTACCAAGCAGTCTTTGAGGGTATAGGTGAATCCCGCTTGTCTCACTCTTGGGAATAACCCCATTTACCATTTCCTAGGCACTCAGCTCACGCTTCTCTTTAGTCCAGCCAAAGGTTTGGGTTAAAAGGGGAAGGTTTGGCAAAACCCCGTTACTGCATGGCCTTGTTGTTGAAATCATAGAAGTCCAGAACCAGGGTGTGGAAAGCCATATTGTATAAACACCCTAATGCATGACACATGACTAAGTGATAAATCTTGACACGTTTACAAAACAAAATGAAAATCTTCATTTGTCTTTAGGAAAGGGAAGTGCTCCCACGTGTTTAGACATCTGCACACTCAACATGTGGCAATTATTGCGCTGAGGAATTGGAGCACTTAACTGCTGCAGCAAATTAAGGCTCTAGTGATCAGGACCTTCTCAACACCGCAAACAAAGCAATTGGTGGTTTTAGGGCTATTCAAGTCGAGGGATGCTTCTGAATGGCTTAATCCCATCAATATAGATTTACCTCCAGCCCAAGCAGTATCAGTTGTTTCCGTTTGGTTTCCATTTCATTTGACTGTACATTACCACCGTATCCCAAAGCAGTTTGTAAGCCCTACTATTGTATGTTTGCTTAAGTACTGAAATTAAATACACATAATGAAGCCATCTGCAATGAGCAGAATTAATAACTGGCATACCATATTGCTCTGAGATTGTTGACTATACAAACACATAGTACACACACCCTGATCTCCAAAGAACTTGGCATTTCTCAAAACTTTACAGTGTTTGTTTGAATGTATCCCAAATTCTTATTCCCATGGGATTCTTATTTACTTAGACTGGAAAACTCACCAGTAAGTTTATCTCATAAAATAATCTTTTTTTCCTGTGCATCCTGTAAAAGGTCTTCTCTTTAAAACAAAATTTAAAAAATGTAATGTAATATACACTTTAAATGATTTGTTTGGGAAAATGGTCAAATGAGTATTGTAAAATGCCAAAAGTGATCTATTGCAACAATGATTCCTCTTGTATATCTAGATATATCGGTCCCACACACACGAACCACTGCTAGCTATGCCTTTCAGAGTTGCCAATGTTTGTTTGTGGGTGCACAATGCTCCAGTGCACGGTTGTGATGACCTGGTATTATCTCCCAGGATTTTCTGTGAAAGCAAAGAGAAGCTAAGAAGCAATCAACACTGGATTGTACCTGTCTTCTATACAAACATGTAAGGATCGGATTATTAATGCCTTCTCAGGCAAACCTATGTTTGTCCTTATTTCACAAGCAATTTTCATAGCAGACCGAAAAATCAGAAGCAAAAGCTCTGCTGAGCCAAGGTTAAACTGAACTTAGCCTTTGAACTTTTACCAGGAATGTAAAATTAAGTTTAAATTCACTTTTATGGAGTAACCTCTTTTGACAAATTATGGCATATATGCACGCACACACATGTGCACACAAACACAAATATACTTACATAATCCAATCAAAACATCCATTTAAATTATGATGAATGGATTGCACATTTCTACATTTCCTTATAAACTGAATGTCACAAAGCGATAGTGCTTTGGTAGCAATTGTATTATATCAAGTTTCTTTTCAGGTTACCAAACACCAGAGGAAATCTACGGTACATTTTAAGAGGAAGAACAGAAAAGAAAATTAGTCTGAAATTAGTCTAAAATTGATGTTTGTTTATTTTTTCTACCAGTACGGTGGTGAAGGGGTAAGTGAAAATGGGCCATATTGTATTAAGAACACTACAAACAGAGAATTTGAGTCTACCCTGAAAAGCTCAGAAACTAACAGAAAGGTATAAATAACCCCAATTAAATAAGTGTCCATTCATGTCCTTTGTTTAGTGGGTTTACTTGATTATTTAAATCCTTCTGGGTTAAGGGGGAGTTGTTTGTCTATTTGTTTTTTTCAAGCTAAAAGATGTCTTGTGAGAAAGATTACCTGGCTTCCCTGGGGAAAAAAAAAAAAAAAAAGAAGTTTAAAAAAAATTGTAGCCTCAGAGCAAGTAAATAGAAAATAAATAGAAAAGTAGAATAGGGAAATAAAGGAAAAAGCACATTTGGCTTTGAAGGTGTTAAAGCTCTGGTGACAAGTGAGAGGTAGCAAACAACGTAGGAAATTGCAGCTGTGGTTTTGAATTTTCTTTTCTTCATTCCATCATTTCAGACTCTCCATTTCCTTTTGTTGATGTGAATTATCAAACTCCCCGGGCGTACATCGGACACCTCTTGCCTTATCAGATTGGCAGCAACATCTGACTTCCTAAGAGGATGACGCTGACACCACTTCTTCGCACGACCAGGAGGAGGTGTGCTGAGATCAGCATCACCCCGTGCCAGTCACAGCAAGGTGTCCTGAAGCCACCCAAGAGGAGCTCCAGCCTCTTCCCCGGGAGGATTCAACAGCACTTTTGATGTGCGGGAGAAGCACAGCTCTTGACCACAGCAGGCCTGTTAAAAGCCAGACTTACTTTTTGCCAAAGTGGTTGGGAAGGCTTTTTGTTTCTCACAGCAACTGAGCCAAATTCTGGGGGTTTAATTTTATATATATATATATATAAATATAATCCTCTGGGGCTGTTACTAACTGCACGGAAATAAATCACTTTTTGTAAATCTACTTAAGCTGTTGGCTAGGGAACAATTTTCTGTTTGTCACAGTTAATGATGTTCACGGGCCTGAGAAGGCCCTCTTTGGGCCTGCTAAATTATTTGTCGTAGCAGAGCTGTGTCACCACTGGTACATCGCAAAGCCTCACTCGCAAACATCTGTGTTTAAGTTGCTCTTCCTGCTGCTGAGAACATCTCTGCTGCCCTTGCGTGCATTAACACTGTGCCAAGGAGGCAGCGATGCAGCCAGCCAGGCCAATGCACGCTCAAGCAGAGCTCTTAAAGAGCAACCAGGAGGCCTTTGTATGGGGGCCACAAAGGCTCTTTTTATTTGTAGCCCTTCTCAACACAACCAGCTCATTGCTGATGCTGCAGCAATTGCAGCCTTTCCTCCAGGCATGGCGGCACCGGGCTGAGCTTTGCCCTGGTGGGGTGCAGAGTCCCAGAGCTGACAGGTCCTGTATCCCCCTGCACCAGCAAAAGCCCCTGCAGGGGCTGCATCAAGGGGGATGCCTTGCTGGGACCCCTCCTAAGGCTGGCATTTACCCTACTGGGCGTGGAAAGGGAAGACACAAGAAGGAGTCTCAATTCCTCAGGGCACCACTAGGCTGGTTCCCATATGGAGGTCCCATCGTGATGCCCCATGAACAGGACTCTGGGAATCCCACTTCTAAGGGATGCGTTCTGGTGGAGCAGTTATTACTAACAGCTAAAGGAGGTCATTTGCACCGGTTATTTAGCAGATAAGGGCATCCTACCATCCTACACAGCCTAACATGAGGAGATTCCTGTCATTATTTGTAGTAAAGCATGGTAGGTAAGCATTTTCCGGGGAGGAAAAAAAAAAAAAAAAAAAAGAGAGAGAGAGAGGATATAAAATCAAGCACCTAAACTAAGAAAGGAAATAAATTTAGGGCCTTTAATCCTCCTGACATAGCCAGAGTACTGACAGAATTTTCCAACAGCAGATCCTTTACATACAGGTATAGCAGCAAGCAAATTGGGATGCATTTGCAGTACTGTGTGTTCACTGTGTATGTGCGTTGTGTCCCCTGCCTCCCTCCACGGTTTATTTTTCCTTAGGGGAGAGATAGAAAATGCCAAAAAGCTTGCCCAGAGCATGGCCACAGGAAAATAAAACCTGCATCTGTAAAAACGAGTACTGCTTTTTCACCTGAGGATTGCATGGACCGGCAAAACAACCATGTGCATTTTGCACATTCGTAAGTCGTGCACAGAGCCATTGCGAGGACGCACATGTGGTACCAGACAAACAGGGAAGGTATGCTTGAATGCTGGAGTTGCACCAGCATTTTGCAGTTTCACTGAGTTTGTGTAGCCCAGGTTGATAAGAACAGATTTAGCAAGATCATTGATTTATTCAGGAACAAGGGGAGAATGACTTGCATCGTCCTTTTGCTAACACTGGAAAGAACACAGGTTTAACTAAACTGAGTGGTGCTGTTTTAAAACCAATGTGACGAGAATCAGGCCCAATGGGTTTTAAATTTTCTATTGAAATGCTTACTTGCGTTTCCTCAATAAATACAATCTATTTTAATGCATGGGAATTAACCTCTTTAATGGCGTGTGCTTCCTTCTGGTTGATGCAGGAGCTGGGTATTGATGAGTGGGTAAAGATTATGTACTTGCTTCCATGGGACTGGAGCTGAGTGTGGTCTGAAAGGACTGCTGGGAACTTTATGGCAAGCAAGGAAATTCCTCAACCACTCTTCACTACATAGAGGAAAACCCAATTAAATCTGACCAGGGACATCTATAATTTGCTGTCCTGTTCTTTTGATATTATTGCTGTGCTATATTTTTTTCACTAACTTCCTCCACCTCCCGCCCTCAAGGGTAGCATGTCTATTTATTTCTGCCTTCTACAGTTAAACTATGTTTGGGACGTGTGTTCACCCCTTCCTCCTGGAATAGCTGTGTATCTTGGACAAAAAAATATTTAAAAAATAAAGCTATCCCTACTGTTTTGCAAAGCTTTGTGAGTCTCAGTTTTCCATACACATCACTGCAATTTTCCTTCATTCAGACAGGAGAAGACTACAGGACTTAAGAAGGGTGCTAAAGGTGTCAGTTTCATTTGTGTAAATTTGGAATAGCTTCTGCAATTTCCCCCATGTAGGATAAGACCTACATTTTGTGTAATGATTGAAAGCAAATCTGGATGGCCAAACACACAACTTCAGATAAAAATCATGCATAAACCCTAGAGAAAACTGGATTGGCAGCTAAATTTTATGTATGGTCTTTATCTCCATCTTGCCTCATGTTTTGAACTTGTAGGAAATTGGTGACACTTAGAAGCAGATGTCAGTTGAGTGAATTGGCCTTATTTGCAGTAATAAGAAGGAAATGTGTGAAAATGAGAGCTAAAAATCTTCCCTAAGCAATCCCAAACAAAACATTTGACTCTTTATGGAAAAAAAGAGAAGGCAACATACCCATGACAGATGTTGGTTACATTTTTAGTCACATCATTTAACGCAGCACCAGGAGGAAGTCAGAAACTAAGGAGCCGAGTACCGCAAAGGATCATGAGAAAACTGTGTAAGGAAGTTCAGTTACCAAAATGTTTGAAGACCAAGGACCATATTTCAGCATCAAAATTAATACCTTGTGAAAAAGTAAGTTTTAATTTTTAATCCCAAAGTTTGCTGTGAAACCTTGGCTTTATTCAAACCCAACTCTGAAGCCAAACTCCAGAAGTGGAGGTCCACACGCAACGAAGCCTGAAAGGAAAAAGGTTTTATTGTACATCAATTTATTAAAAGCACAGATGAAAGGCAGGAGATGTTGCCATGTCCAGTCACATATTGTAATTCTTTCATTTTCCTTAGCAGTTTTTTAAAAAAGGGACTCTAACTTGCAGAAAAATGAAATTTCTCTCTTTCCGTTGAAAGGCAAATTCAGATGTGTGGATTGATGGTGACACCATGCCTGGCCTAGCACAGTCTGCCCATGGCACTGGAGCTGAAATGCTTTACTCCTTCGTGGTAAGGGCAGTTGAGGTATCACATAAAGAGTTTGCTAAAAAAGACCTTCACACGCTCTCTCAGGAAGAAAGCCAAAGGTCCTATTTGCCTAGAATGGATCGATCGGATCTTTGTATATCTAGTTTAAAGGGTATTATCCTGATAACTTTGCCAGACTTTGCATTTCCCATATTAAAGGTGACCCAGAGCCCAGAACTTAATTCACCAATAAAAAAATAATGTAAACAACCACTTAAGCAATTTTGGGGGAGGACATAAAAAAGAGAAAACATCCACAACCCTACTACACATTTGGCTATTAGAACAATTGAAATTAAAATTTTTGTTTTCTTCCTTTAATTCAGAAAATCTCATTATATTTACAGTTGATGTCACAGAGAAAACTTTTACTGAGAGCAGCATCAATTAAAAAAAAAATCAGCCACACTAGTTCAGGTGAATGGAACAATAATAAAATATACTGCCTTAAATATTACAAAGTTCTCATCACATACCCCAGGATTAAGCTGTGTGAATGGGCAACAGGAAAAACCCAGGAGTCTCCAATTACAGGAAAGAGCTGCTATTTATTTATTTAATTTCCCCCCCTTCTCACTCTGGAAGGGGGGAAAAAAAAAGCCCTTGTAACTGACTCCAAGAGCTGCCCCTGCTTGGGAGTTTGAACACAGGAGGAACAAGATAAATTCCTCAAAATTCTAATTGGGGAACAGTTGACTTAATTGGTGGCCATTTGGCAGACAATGGGAAAGGAGCCCTGGCTGGCGCTGATGGCACCCCAGGGGGATATAACCTTGCAACAGGCCAGAAAGCTCTCAGGGACAGATTGTTTCCTGAGAAGGAACCATGAGACCAAGGGTTGGATTAACCCTCCAACTGTCAAGTTTTATTAGGAGTAATCAGGCTAGATATAGCAAGGGTTAAACACAGGGAACTGGACTGGCAATGATGACATATGTCTCTTTAAAAACAAGGAAAGCGAGGAGGGGAGAGAGAGAAGGATTTGGAGAAGAAAATACATCTAAATGAACCACAATCCTTTCTGGTTCAAAAGAGGTACCCACTGGCTGTTGGGTTTGCCCGCTCCGCGGTGCTGCATGTCGCCTGCTCAGAGCTTCTGGCTTTCCCTGGGTTTACAGGCTATGCTTAACTCCTGATGGTTTCTTTTGCACAAGCCAGAGTTAGCACTGAAAATAAAGTGTTGTTGGTTTCTAAGGACCTAATCCTACCCTGTGCTGAGCAGCCAGCACTAAAAGCCAAGAAAGGAGCAGATTTTAAAAGGTGCACAATGAGTTTTTACAAGTGGATTTGTGCTTTGCTCCCAGGATGTGCAGAACTGCAGAGAGGCTTTATTAAATCAACAGATTAAATCAAAATTAAATCAGTCTCCTAGATTTTGTGATTTGTGAATCAGAGGCAGGCTGAATACTTTTTAAAACCCTGCTGAGCACTCCTGTTCCTTGCACACCCCAACACATAGCCTTTCCCAGTTGGTTCCTTCTGGCTGGGCCGTGGGTCAAATTTTCTGGATGGAAAGGGCAGATTGCCATGAGACACCTGAACTCTTTAGCAAACACATTGAGAGCATCCCAACAGCTCAGCTTTCATCTTTTTCAATGCATAAAATGGCAGCATATTTATATTTGTAACACATGTGTACAGCAGAAAAGAAGGGGGGGGGTGTCCTGTATATGTGTGTATTATTTTCATGATTTAAAATAGAAACAATTAACCTCAGGGTCAGGCATTCCCAGGCAGTTAATGACCTCCTGGATTAAAAGCCCTCAGCTTTGCCTCAGGCCCTCAACTCCTGCAGTCAGTCATTAACTGCTGGAGATTCCCCTCCTGTCAAAAATCATTGTTTAATTATAAACATGGGACTGAACCCAAATTGTCACTCTCTTCTGCCCCTGAATTTTGGAAAAAGTCAGAATTTGAATTCAGATCCAAGCATTGCTGTTCAGGGGCATCTCTGCTTAATTATAAACCTATCAGTTAATTACTGGCTATAAATTTCTGACACCCAATTGGTTATTCGACAGCTTGCTAACGCTGCAGCAGAGCCCGCATTTTGGTCAGACCAGAGTGTCCATGGCAACCCCCTGACCAACATGGGGAAAAGGTAATTACTGGAGTTATTTCTCCAGTTTCTTCACCAAAGTCGCTGCCAAATCCTGTTCAAAGTAATCAATGTTGCCCTCCAGTTTGGGAGTTTCTTGCCTGCTTATGCCTCTGACTTAAAGATCCCCTGTTTCCTTCAAATGTTGCAACAGGTTGTTACTCCCAGGAATTTTTCTCAGTCATGATTGCTCAGATCTGAGCGGGTTCAGGATGCTGTGGGAAGCGAGGGACTCTTCTCAGTCCCTTCTCCCACCATACCCGGTTGAGGTTACTGTGTGGGCAACTGTGAGGCTCCAGCAAAGTCAACAGCATAATTAGCCTTTTTCTCTAATAAACATTCCAAGAAAGAAAAGACCAAAATAATAGTTCTTAAAAAAAGAAGAAAAATAAAGGGTACCTGGGCATATGAAGTATTTCACCCGCGTTTGAAACTAAGAGAGGAACCACCAGCTGAAAACCCACTGCAGAGGGTTGACCTTTACAATGGAAGGCTGCAGAAATCCAATTTGATCTGTAGTCACCTGTCTGCCTCTGCCCCTTTCCTGAAATGTCAATCTTGTGGGGAAATTTGGTTATATAAGAGAAGAAAAATCCTCGTAGGCAAAAAAAGGAAACTGCTTTTAAATACAGTCCTTTCAATTCGTGTTCATTTCCAGTCAGTGCGGCAAAGCAGGCCGCGAGTCTTCTCCATCTAGGAAATTTGAATGGAAGGTGCTCATACGGATGTAGTCAGCAACTGCGTAGTTCAGTGGAGGTTTTTAATTTAGGACTGAGAGAGAGAAATTGCCAGCAACAGATCCAACTTGGTGTGCAACGCGGAATTTAACGGGGGAAAAAATGTGTGAATAGCACGGGATATCATCTCAAAAAAGCAAATAGTGTGTTTGATTCTCACTATATTTCAGCAATGTAATTGAGCACCCATATGTTCAAAAAGGGTTCGGGTACCAAAATAGTACCTCAGCACTCTGCAGGCACCAGAGTCAGAAATCCAAACTCACAAGCTGGGAGCTCCTGCCCAAGCAGGGATTGAGTTGTCCTGAAAATCCCCCGGGAGCTCTGCCCAGCCCCAGCCTGAGCAGGTGGGACGCTGCCACCCTGCCTCTCCCCAGGATGCTGTGCTGTTCCCAACAAAGGCATGAAAGATTAATATGCCGGGGAGACGATTCAGGGTTCCGGATCCTGGGAGGACCAAGGCATCAGTTTGCTGCCTTGACTCAGGCCAACTCACGATACACCTATTCTTTGCCTTCCTAATTATTTTTTAACTAATCAGCAAATTATTTTATCAGAAAATAGTTTTGAATTAGCCTTATGAGGAGCCTGAATTTCCCCAGGACTTTACCCAGCTGCCAAAACCTGGCTGAAACCCTGCCTGCCTCCCCTCTCCCCTCTGCAGCTAGCAGGTAAAGCACAGCTAAAAAACCCAGGATTGCACCCAGACTGATATATTGTCTCTGTTTTCCTGTTGCCTGACAGTCCAAGCAAAAGTCAGGTCCCTGAGTCTCGGTCCTTACAATTTGCATTCTCAGTGTACAATCCTGCCTGGCACTTCCCATCTAATAACTGCGCCTTTTGTTTATCTATAATCCACCCCTGTCACTGTATACCTGTAGTGCACCTTTATCTCTAGGCCTCGTATCTCCCGTACAGAGACCATTCAGCCCTGGGGCTTGTCAGTTTTATGATTCATGGGTATATTGTACCTAAGATCCTACAAAGAAGGTCTTGAAGTAATTTAAAAAAAAAAAAAAAAGGAAAGAAAACAGGTATTTCAGATGGCATGCTGTGTGAAAGAAATCCCTTATTGACTAGTCTAATCTTGTATAATGTAATCTAATAATAAAGCCTGTTCCCAGAGGTACTGCTCAATAGATGTTATAGTGTTAAAACATGTTTTATGCTGTGTTCTGAAACATATTAAGTGTAACAAAATTGTCCAGCTACTTCTTACATACCAGCTACTAAATATGGCATGAATGCTGTCAATAAAGTAAGCAGTTACTATATTTTAGATTTCTCCGAGGCATAGGATTCAGTTATACTTTCAGTAATCAATTAATTGGCTGCTCATTACTAGCACAGATTGCTTGCAGCCTTTCAGGCTATGGTCCCTCTCTGTGCTGGGTGTTGGACTGCCCAGAGCATCCCGCCCCACACGCTGGGGCCATCGGGCCAGAGGATGCTGCGCCACTGCCTGCTGCTTTAGGTGCACATCATCCCTTCCGAGCTGGGAACCCCTTTCAGCAGGGCTGAACAGAAAAGGCCCTGTGCAACTGTGGAACGCAGTCGTCTGACGCTTGAGTGCCTAAATTTTACTCAACACATTATGGCAGGTTGAATAGGAGGTGCAGTGTTTCAGGCACTCCTTATCTCCCCATCTTTTGGAGTAGCCTTTGCCTCGAGCATCATATTAGGTTCTTGTCTTGGACCTAAGAACATAAAATTCTCCTCCTGGTGCTTCTTTCCAAAAAGAAAAGGCAAGAAAGCTCTGTGGTCCCGACTCACACTGTTGCTACGGTTTAGTGAACAGAGATGCCACACAAAGAATTGCCTGGCCAGAGGGATATCCAGCTGTGGGGCTGGGGCGTGCTGCAGGGGTGGGAGTGATATGCAGGGAGAAAAAGAGCAGGAACCTCTTCAGCTGGGCTCAGTGCCACTGGAAACGGCTGTGTAATGACACCCCAACCACCGCTCCTCCAAAAAGGTACCAAACAGCAGCAGAACAGCAATGCTCCCCTGCACGAGGAGGGGGTCAGTGCACGCTGATGGCGACCCAGCCCAGGCAGAAATTTCCAAGTGACCTTAATGAGAAAAGGATCTGTCTTTCTGAGATGCTTTTCAAACCCCATCCAGACCCCATCCTCTTTCTCAGTACATGAATTTTCTTTGAACAGCTGGTAGTTTTTTCAGTGTAGTCATAGATTAGAAATTATATGTCTGGGGTCTCTTATTTTTTATTGGGTGTGTGAATCACACAGGGTTGTTTCTGTTCTTTGATTGAATGAGTGCGACTCTTAGAACCAAGTTTTTAATAATAAATGTTGTATTTACAAATTCATAATTTGCAAATACTCTCTGGGCTTCTTTTAAATTGCTGTTTTCACAGAGACTTTTCTCGGCAAACTGACTTGTACAAGTTTGGTTTTATTTGTAGAAAGCAGATGCAAAATGGGAGCGAAGACAAGAAAAGATAGTGCTGTTGGGGTTTTTTCCCTTGAATGAAAAATCTTGGAAAATTAGTTGTTAATCTTGTTATAGGTGTAGGGAAGATTCAAAAACAATTTCATTGTTGTTATATAAAATGACAAATCTAATATATTTGGGCAATAGCAATACTACTGACACTAATATTATACTACTGATAGATTTTAATAGCAATAATTAGTACAAATATCATTAGTGATTTAATTGCCTGATCTGTAGATATATTGTACACACACTAGAAATTAGAAAAACAGAGAGCAGAATTACATACTGGAGCCTATATTTTCCGTATAATCATCGTAAAAGCATGCATGGACTCTACGTGAAAAGGTACACATGTTCCTCTGTGAATTATGCCAACAATTGTTTTGAAGTGCCAAGATATGTATTGTTCCTTCCAGACCTGAGAAACAGAAAAGCACTGGCTGTGAACAAATATGAATAATTAAAACAGATTCTCAGCATATTTTATATATGCAGTTGCTACTCGCGTATGAGAAACACTGCCTTAAAATGCAAGATGTATCATGACACAATTAGCAATTATTTATCACAGTAACAATCCAAATTTTGTCCTCAGTATGCTTAATTGTATATTTAAATTAAATACAGGCAGTCCATGTAAAGTAGAAATCAATCAATATATTGTAATTAATTTAATCGTATCTCTCTAGAGGTCTAGCAGGTGTGTTAGCTACAGCCAGAGATGCAGACTGTACAGCTTCTTAATACAACAGGACATTCATGTGGTAGGAGGGCCTGAAATACAGACAGTAAATACAGGTAGATGTTAAGTAATATTAAACATAGGTACATCGTTATGGACCATGAAATCGTTAGCCTTTATGTAGTGCCAGCATCTTTTCAGAGTACAGTAGAATTATCACTCTAGAAAACATTATGTGTTGACATCCAATTGGTACTTAACAATAAAACAATTGCCTTATTAAATCTAAATTAAATCCTATTTAAGATAAATTTAATTTCAAGTGTGGCTTAAATGGCTCACAAGAGTGACAAATGCCCTGAATGAAGCAGTCCCAAATCGTTTGTACTGCTTTATTATTTCAGCCACAAAGCTGTTTATTATTTTTGTGTTATTATTATTTTAATTTACTGATACCCCGTCTGCCTGCACAGAGCTATTTCAACAACCAGAACTACAGAGCTGTCAGATGCTTTTTAATTCTAACCCAGAGCTGCTAACATTCCTCAGAAACTTTTGCAAGCAGACAGAGTCATTAACATCATTTGACCATTTCATTTCAGGATTCATTTTACACAGCTGGAGCTGAGCTGTTCTGCGAATAAGACGTGCCTATAATTGACAAAACACAGGACTGACCCTGAGCCAGCAAAAAAAAAAAAAGTGTTACTGACATCGGCTAAAGGCGCTTACACTTTTGGAGTTTCTTGCAACAGATTGTTTTATGTATGTTGGTTTGGTTTTGGTTTTTGATTTTTCTGGAAAAGAACAGCTGCAAAATAATCCTCATCCAGTACATACTTTAAATAGTATCAGCATCAAATAATAATCTATAACTGATGCAAGCTTTCTGGACACGGTTACCATCACAATGACCTTTTAGATTCCTTCTGAAACAGTGACTTTTCCTCCTTAAACAAAAAAACACACAGGGATGGTCTGCGTTTTATATTCTAGTGAATGGAACCCCTCAGCACTCCAATTCTCTGAAAATTTTCCACATTGATTTGTAACCTTTGGGGGAAAAATTCTTAATTCTCCATGGTTTCTGATCACTTAGGCTTTTCTGGGCTTGGGTAACACAGCATGCCACATGTTTTCCTAACAAATTGCATTCGGACACTTTCCGACACTTTCATTATTTTAACTCAGGTAATAATTAGTCACTGTCAGAGCTAAGACTTAGGTTGTGCAAATCAGAATAAATTTACCTTGCTGTAGCAGCAGTCACAAATGAAGCAATAAATTAGAAATAGCAAATTGTTACGGACTTAAGAGATCACAACGCGGAATCGCTACCTGAAATCCAGGAAATGTTACAGCGCTACCAAGATTTCCTTGAGAGCTTAATTTTGCCAGATAACTTTGTGTTTCCAGAATGTTATTGCAAAAAGCCCTGGAGATATGGACTCATGACATTCCCTAAGAAAACACAACCGGACTCTGCTATTGCAAAAACTAAAATGACCGAGGACTGTTTCTTATTAGTATGAAATGCATGTCTTTTGAAGGTCTTCAAGGTTCAGAGTCTCTCCCCCTCCCCAGCTTCCCTCTCCCTTATCCTTACAGTTTGTATAGATTAAATGCATAGTGCAACCCCATGGGTTCTCTGTTGTAAAGCTATGTCTAATATGAGGCCACTAGACACTGTCACATAAAATCCATTAAAGTCCATCAGATGCACTGTCTTGGTAACATTCAGCTCATTGTCATTGGGCTGCTGCAATGAAGCATAGAGTGCCTGCTTTGAAACTTGATTAAAACAATTCATTAAAAGTAAGGCAACTAATCAGAACACAAGGGTTGTCTTCATTGGACTTGAAAAGTTCATTAGTGCCCCCACTATGAAAAACCGGAGTGGGAAAAAGAAAGAGGCAGGAGAGAGAGAGCCCTCTTCCTCCTCTTCCTCCTCCTCCTCCTCCTCCTCCTCCTCCTCCTCCTCCCCTCCTTTTCTAGCTGTTATCCAGGGGCTGGGGAGCCAGTGTCCTTCTCCAGTGCTTTATGTGGTTTGATCTGATCCTCCAGCACCATCCCAAAGCCTTCATTTGAAATTGGTGATCATTATGGTTTGGTGCCTAGAAATGCTACCGGGCACGGTTTTCCTTCTGATTTCACCCTTCACACCAAAAACATTGAGTTCATTATACGAATGCCCTTCTGTATAAAAGCACAAGGAACAACAAGAAGCAGCATCTCAGTCTCCTTTACAATGAACGCTCGGCTGGTTTTCTCTCAAAATCTCCTCTGATTTAATTGTTAACCCCCCCAAAAATAAAAACACTTGAAATTGAAATTTGCTTTGAATTTGTCAACAGAATGCCATTCTAGAAACCATAACTTACACTTTTGAATTGCCATAAAAATATTAAAAGTTTTAATTTTCTTTATGAACAATTTTTTTTTCCATTTCAAAATGAAAACAGCTCAAATAAATCACTGTATTTTGGCCAAGGTCTATTTCTTCAGTCTAAAAATCTGACTGGCCTGTCTGAAGCTCATCAACATAGGTACCTGAGCGTAAATATGATCTTTCTTCAAAGTGTCATTAAGAGAGAAAAAAAAACAACCCTCACACAAATGACACTGGCATGTAGAGGCTGTTTTCTAGCACTCTCACACAGTGCTTGAGGATGCCAGGGGCTGCTGCAGGTCTGGCGTATCACGTTGACTGTTTGCAGAGGTGCGTTAGCTCCTAATCTGAACAGGTAAATAGCAGTAAATTCACGGAGCCTATTTCACTGGTGTTAATGTTCTTGTGAATAATAATAGCAGAGCACCACTCCAGACATCCTTCAGGAGGGCTGTGATTTACGCGATATAGGAAAGGCCTACTCTCTTTGTTCAATATAAACCATAAACAAAATTCGTCCAAATGACTATTATGAAAAGTAGCTTCACAATATTGCATGAATCTTTCCACATCCTATATCTTATCTAAAGTTTATGCCTGGAAGATGGACTACTTGTACTGCACGAACTCTATAGATTATCTCCATTAACGATTAAATAGACTGTCTTTTTCTGTGCCTCCTGCCTACCCATTTGTTACCTCCTTAAATGAGTGAAGGGTCTTTTGATTACAGGGTTCTTTGCTCGGGAAACCGCCATATTTGCTAACACAAATGCATATATACACTCTAATGAATAATGAAGGTTATTTATTGCTTGTGCTTGAAATAATGGTTGATTTTGGAGTGGCTTTCATAAAACCCACATCAGAAAGTGTGTTATGTCCTGACATTTTCATTGCAGTTCAAGTAAAATAGTCCTCAGAAATTGTCTTGCTACCAAATTGCAATCATAAAGGCATGGCTTCAGACTCTCAGAATCACTTCAGATTGGGAACTTCTGGATAATATATAGCATAAAGAGTTTAATTGAATCAGCCAGTTGGGTTTTTGCCCAGAAAAGTAGAAATTTAAATGCTGATGCAGCTTTCGCTTCCAATGACACCAGTCAGCACTCCTTAGATTGGATTGTAAATAATCTTATTTGAGGATATGCAGTATGATAGGGATATACTTGTCTGTAAACTTGCTAGCAAAAGTAATTAAATAATTCCATTGTGTACTAAGACATATGAAAAATCACTGACCCCAAAGAAAGATTCGATAAGTATTTACCAGCAGCTAGAAGAAAATACGGACTTTTTAGCAACCCTCGTCTTATTTTGGAGTTGCTAGGAATAAAGAAAACAAAAGAATAAATAAAAATACAGCAACAGCGAAATCTGTTTCTGACCACGTTTGAAGACATTTGTGGCAAATGCCTTTCAGCCCACTTGGATGGCAATGCGAATCCACTGTCTGAATGCAAGCTCGGTTCGCATCCCAGTGTTTAAAAGTTCATCTGGATTGATGTTCTGAACATCCTGAGTGTTTTCAATCTTCAGCTACAACCAATAGAAGCAGAAAACCAAATACAAATAGGTCTCCCACCTGATCCAACATAAGATATTGCATTCATTCAAGACCAAAAAGAAAGGAAATCTGGTCAGCATTTTTACTGAAAACAATATTTACGCCCAACTTAAAAATACCTGGTTTTTTGTTTTTCCAGAAGTTTCACGCTTGCTGACTGAGAAATGCTAAAAGCAAAAAATGGAACAATGCAAAACTGTACTGTTAAACACTTGTAACACCTTTAATACTTTCTTTTGCCTTTTATTTTTCAGAGGCAATGTGAAAATGAAAATGAGCAATTGAAAGAATTAAGGGGTGAATAGAAGACAGTGGAGAACATGGTCAAAAAGGTGAAAACATCAGTTCTGTTTAAAAAGGACAGAGCTGCATATTTTAAGGGTTGGAGGTTTTTACAATTTAATATACATTGATAGCTTCCATGCACAACTTTTCAAGAAAGTAAAAACCTGAGGGAAGGGTTTTTGTGAAGTTTCATTAACAACTGCAAGTTCAGTGAGGTGCAGCTACTCAATGCAAGAAGCATCTGATCTGAAGCACAAGGGGAAAATAGTTGCCTTAGTCAGAGTCAGAGCTTATTTAGGGTGGGAGATGATGCGCCTTTTTTCTGTAGCTGTTTGTGTAGGGTAGCTAAAGAATTTGTATTAAGTGTGAACTAAGAATTCACACTTCCGATGTTCTTGTTTCCCTACCCACCCTACTCGCAGAGCTTAAATGCTACAGCTGCCTTCATCCGTCCTGCTTCACATTGCAGTATCATTAATCCACGCAAACTCAGTTATGTGTACTAGACCGGATCACTAATTTAGTTCTACTGGATGTCTAAGAAAAGAATTTGAGAAAATCTCAGGCATTTCACAAAATGACACAGACCTTCTGCAAGACATTGAATCTGTACCCTCCAGAAGGGGTACTTTGCTGCCAAAATTGTTTACGGAGAAGTCGTGATGTCAGAGACTGTTGACTTGTAATTTTAAAGACCATTTTTCACCTACAAGTATAAAAGCAGCAACTTTATGGATCTAGTCATATTCCAGTTGGAGTCATCTTCCCTTCCTAGCGCAGTTAGCCCCAGTTACAATTACAAAACAAAAACTTCATTCTGCTTGGAAAATTACTCCGTATCATAATACCAAGAATATATGTCTTTAGGAACATTCACTCTTTTTTTCCTTACCTTTATTTTCATTAAAGACTAACAAAATAGCTTTTTGTCTCTACTGAAACTTTTTGTTTTTGCAAACTAGAGTGAGAGCTCTCAAGGTATCTCATCAAGCTTCATTTTATACCTTTATTTTATTTCCCTGCACAGTCTTTCTGTTTCTTTTCCCTTCGCCTGTTTCTTCATGGTGATTAGCACTTTGCCTACAAGGAAATCATCTGTACCTGTTGCAAACCTCAGTGCATTTGTTTTATCCAACTGAAGATATGACCAGCAATGGCTTTTGCCGGAAACACTCAAGATGCCTCCAAAATATTAAATTTGCTAAATAAAATATAGATGCATCTCTTTTTTCCAATTATCATCGTACCAAAAACCTTTGAGGTCTAAAAAGGTGATACACAAGAATATATGGACAATGTAGCTAGGTCACCTTGGTCACTGCACACGGGAAAGGCTACCTGGCCAAGGCAGTATGGCTGCGTTGTGTTCATTTTCTTAGAGGTTCAGATGCCAGTAGGGACCACAGAGTTAGGGGAAAATGACACCAGCTCTGCACTTATTTCGGTACAGAATTAGGCATACCTTCACCTGCCCCTGTAAAGTAATACTGACCCGCGCTTTGCCACAAGTCTGTATCAAAAGTAGCACAGCCAGGATGGAGGGGCAGCACCCCTCTTTCTCCCCAAAACTTATTAGTCACCAGACCTACTTCAGCTCAAAAAAATGTGAATATGTATCCAAAATCAACTTTGCAGATGGATTTTGCTTCCATTAAATTCCGTGGTGAAAAAAGGCCATATATAGGGTTCAATTTAATTACGGGCATACAGCACTTGCAAAAAAAAAAAAAAAAGCTTCATATTTGGATTTATGGAATTATTTTACTGAAAAAGAATTACGTTACATATTTAAATCCCTGGTGGCTACTAATGTTTTATTAAATACAGTGTAAATCCAGCTGTGACCATGCAATAAAACCTCCAAGGGGCAAAAAAAGAGAGTGTTTTATATTTGATTTCTGCACGCAACAACGTGGTCTCCTGAATACTGCCCATATGCCATTATGCTCTCCTTGACATTGATCTTTAATAAGGGCTCAATATGCTGAACCCCGGCTTGAAGGTACAGAAGGAATATGGTAAGATTATGCACCACTTCTAAAATTCCATATATCTGTCCCATTCACAAAACAAAACCTTGTGCTAAGCTATTGTACAAATGTATTTAATGTTGGTTAATAAAAAACATAGAAATCCAGTTTGTAGTAGGAGAAGTTTGATTACATTACAGAACTTCAGGAAATAACGATGTGACTCTGTGGACAGTCACCCATAGTAATTAGCCGGAGAGTAAATCCATTTGTTTTTTGCTTTTTTTCATCAGGACATGCATTTTCACTGTCATGTGTCCAGGGTTTGAAAGGTTTACATTACATAAAATTAGGACTATATAAATGATGAGCTTCATCTGTTTTCTAATACGATTGCCCCTTCCCTTGAACAGAGTAGCCTAATTGATAGCCTCCATTGTATGCAATGCACGTCAATAAATACTGAACATGAATGTGAATTAATATTGTGTTAGTACTGGGATTAAGCAAGCTATTCTCTCCCTTCTTTTTTTTTTTACCAGAAGGGATGAATATAAGTAAATAAAGTGACTGTTTGTCTGAAATTCTGCCAGGGGATTTAGTTTTGCATTTCCCTGTAGAAGCACAACATCAGAAGTCGCCCTGGTCCCTAGTACTTTGGCCCAGTGTGGACAACAGAAGCAAATACCTTGGTGGACTACTGGGAAGGCCAGCCCTTTTCACTAAAAAAAAAACAAACAAGTGCCATTGCAGAGGCAAAGAGATTTGACTTCTGATATCTTTTTCTTTTTCAAGCTACAAATTAGAGGACAATTTATAGGAGCCTAGACAATAATTTATAGGACCAATATTGACTGCTCTTGACCCTGTGTGTTATTTTGCAGTCTAAACAATGCCAAATCGCTTACATGACCCAATACCATGCCAAAATCCATAGACACCTGATATATATTACACAAATTTTTAAAGCACGGCAAAAACACAACCCAGTGATAAATGAACACAGTATTTTAGATCAGTTCTTGTAAATGCAGAGCACAAGCGCTTCAGCCAGTCTCTAAGGTTTTGGGAAATAAGGATTGGAAAAGGAGGTATATAATGTTAGGACCTACTAGCCATCAGATCAAAGTTCAGATCAAGCCCAGAAAGATAAGAGCTTACAAAAAAGCTCTGGACCAGTCACTGCCCATAAACACTCAATTGCTTCAGATGTAGGCTAGCCTACTTGCTGAAGTGCTTGACATTGCTCTACGTGCCCTCGGAGGAATCGCCTCTGCTTTCCGAGGGGTCAGAACTCGTTATCCCAACGGTGACAGGCTGGTGCAGAAACGCCGCGCCTCCTCCTGCCCCCTTCCAACAGCCACTGCTAAGTCCTGCCTTGCACTTATTGTCTGCTTTGAGACCGAGAGCAGCTTATTTTGGTCTTGGTTTTCCAAAAGCACCTAAGTGAAAATAAGGGGATCTTAGATGTTTAAGAAACTTAGGAATTTAAAGTAATTTTTTTTCAGAAATATTTAACTATACAATCACCTCTGAAGACCTGATCTGCAAAAGGGCTCAACACTCCTGTAAATACCAAGGTTAAAGGTCAAATTTTCTAAGGAAGAAAACACTGCAAGGTGGTGGCAATATTTGGCCTTGTGAGGGCTAACTTTTAGACTGAATATGTTCATCATCAGCACCTATTTAGGAGGTAGTAACACTGCAGTATAAATCCTTTCTGTCCCAATTTTTTTCCAGAAGCAAAATGTCAACCACATCTGAAATGACTGCCCTAACCACAGGTCTTGGTAGGGAATAAGTCTTTTCCAGTATTGCCATTGTAACTATTATTTATACAGAATGTTTTCATTAGAGGAGAGGCTGGTACACAGGTCCCTATTTTACTGCCCGAATCTCATGGTTACGGAATAATTCCCGTAGTTCCTTTAGTTGAGGTTTTGGGTTGACTGTTTTATTCCATTGCACAGAAATAAAATCCTTTTCATTTATTCCCAAACTAGATGTACGAGCATTTCTGTATTGAAAGTTTGCAAAAACTTTTTAATTATATATATTTGAACATACGTATGTATGCACTTTTATGCATGCAAATCTGCATTTGCTAAGACCTATACGTTGTGTACGCACAAATGCATAATACGCAGGAGGTAAAAAATTATTGTAGTAACCTCTTAAAATGTGCTGCATTTCTTGCAACTTTATATATATGTACCATATTTTAAGGATGTATTTTTGCAGATTATTTTTCCAGTAGCCGCAAACCCTTTCTGCTCAACTACTCACACTAGATGAATTATCGTTTTCCTACCTTGCGTGTACAACAGTTAATTTAAATAGTGACTTGTGGAGAATGTATGGCTAAATCAAGTCTTCTGTTGGAGGGCTCGGCTTAATTTTCTGTGGCATCTTGTGTCACAATATGTCACATCAGTGTGGCTGCATGGGTGGATGGGATATTCTTAAAGAAAGCATCACTCTTAAATGGGTTTTTCTGAAATGCCAAAAAACCAACCAAACAAAAAAATATTAATGAACTGGATCTCCATGTGTCAATCTGTTCTTAATGGTTAATTACTGTACCAGTGAAGGAGGTGGGAGAAAAGAGGACACAGGTTTGCACTGCACAGTCATTTGCCATGAATCTTTTGAATTCCAATCTGTGCTGACAACACCCCTTAACCTGGAGTACTGTCCCGAAGTACCCGAGACATTAACAAGCCCGCAAATGCCAACTTCTTTTTTTTATTTGCCTCCCACCCCTTTCCCCTTTGTTGCTATAGTAAAAATGTTTCTACTTTTCTACATCTGTCTGCTGTTGCCAACAAAACACTGGAGAACAGGAGGTGATCTTTCTGTTTTCGTTCCAGCAGCCTGGCCCTGAATGAGTTTAATCGGCTGAGAAACGCGACTGAAAAGGGCTTTGCTACCCTTTCTAACTTCACTGCACTCAGGCTTTCTGTAGCCTAGAGAGTGACACCCTATGCCTTATTTCACTGTGGATTATTTAGAATGCTTCAATTGTGACTTGTCAATGTGGTCCGGGGTAGATCAAGGCAAAACCTCCGACAAGAAAACAGCAATGCGAATATGATGTGACTGACTGCCACACAATGGACTAATACCTCTTAATTTGGACTTTTAGCAATCGTTTACCATCCTTATGCCCTTGAAGATTCCAAATCCACTCTTACAGAGAAGAAAAAAGCCCTTTTCTTTTTCTTCCTTCTCCCTCCTTCCCCCCCCATAACTCGAGTGTATCGATCAATGTCTCCGTATGCATTTAATAGCTTTATTTCAAAGCACTTTACTCTTAAAAGCCCCTCTCACCAAGGCATACTATTGAAATACTGTGCAGGTGTAATTAAATGAGCCAATTTTTCGCCCTGGACTGTATCCCTGTTCTCTCCTTGGCATTAGAACTACAGGATGAGGCTTGGTCATTTCTTATCTCTGGGCAGTACTGGGTTTGGGTTTGTGTCTCTCTTTTTTTTTATTTAATTAAAAAAAATAATTAAAGTGAAATTAATTGGTTAAAGGTTAATAGATGTAGAGATTGACGTCCTTAGTAAAAGTGCTCCACCTGAAATGACAGAGCAGGAGCCTTAATATATTACCAGCTAGTTATGCTCGTACTACACCCAGGAGTAATATGGCCAGGGCATCACTGAATGCCAAGTATCCTGTGACTTTGCTGTGGAGACTGCCTCAAAGTTATTCAGTTACTGCTGGATGCTGTGACTGTATTTCCAATGTTCACTAAGAAATGGAGGGAAACTATTCTTTTATTTCACATGGGAAGTTTTCACACAACGTTTTTTTGCTCACTTCAAGATCTAGGGAAACAGTTCAAAAATAGCATGTCAGAACATCAGTGTGAATAAATTTCATACATCTCTTTTCATATCGTTTCTCTTCTTTATCAGGCACTTTTCACTAACACTTGTCTGCATGAAATTTTGCCCACAAAAAAAGCTGCAGGAGAGCCTTGTGGGCGCTCGTGCACATATATTTTCACCAAAAGGGTTGGAAGGTCAGTCAAAAGCTCTTTGCAATACGGGTGTCATCCAATGAAGACAGAAACGTAGCTATGCATCTTAATCAGGCATCCTGAATAGGAAATACTCAAAGCAACAGTCATGGTGAATAGGCTGTGATTAGTCCACAAGCTGAAATCGGACGACATAAACCACATGTCAAATTATTTTGAATTGTGAACGTATTTGTAAAAATCAAAATTTGTCAATAGATAAGTCACAAGCAGAATCAAGATATAAATTTCCTAGATATATTGTTCTCAAAGGGTAGAGTGCAGAGCTACAACCTGGGATGGTATTGAACCCGACGACCTAGAGGTGAAGGGCTGGAAAGCCCATAACCAATCACCTTTGAATTCAGTGTACTCGACTGTCTATTTGAAAATTAAACAAAGACCCAACTGTAGTAATTGTGTCACCTTATGTACTTAAAGTAATTTCCCCAGCTCAGCTCAATATCTGGAGAAGCAAATGGAGAAATTGCCTGTTGTGTCACTTCTCTAAGGCTTTATATCTGCTCAATTTTTTCCTCGGTGCTTTCCTACCGCTCTTCACAAAAACATTGCAAAGTTCCTTAGAACAGGCAATAAAATGCACAGATGGCTGAGCCAACAGAAATAAAACTAAAATAAGACCTTCGCACAAATGTGAAAAGGTGAGACAAAAAAAACCCCCATCTTTGCATAGCTGTTTTGTTTAAGCATTGGTCCATTTTGGCTACACTGGAGTTACTGAGAAAATATATTTATTCACCAAATCACAGTTGTAATAGAATTACTTTATGGATTTTAATTTAAAAATCTGAAAACAAAACTTGCTGTGACAGGTGTCAGTCATCAGAATGTGGCATAAACATGACCCTTTAATTCTATGGGGCTATTGACTGACTAAAACCTCAATATGCCCCAGCACCGACTAAAAGCACGGCTACCCTCCTCTGCAGATAACATTGGTTGCTTGAAGAAGAGGTTTCATTCAGACTGCTCAGGCGTAGTGCCTTCTTGGGGCACTAAGTAGGGTTTTCCAGTCCATGGAGAAACTCAGACTTGAAAGCCTTTTCTTGCCCTGAACCCCTGAGAGGAGCCAAAGCTGCTCCTAGATGACATGCCATTAACATTGCTGCCACATCTTTAAAGCAAGTATGTGAGATGCCTCGAGGACCCTGAATCCAGCAAGGCAGCAGGGCTAGAGAAAGTACTTAGACCAATTTGGAAAGCATGGTAAAACAAAATCTTCTCTGATGCATCCTACTTCACCCTAGCATTTTGGCTTTGAGATCATTTCTGTATCTAGCAACCTCCCACCCTAGTGGAACAGACTAATAATGAGAGCCAAATTCTGGTAAACACACCATTACCTTCTTGGAGCAGAACCATTTCCTTCACTCTGCCTCTATAAAATTATGGGCCCTTTCTACCTTGGCCCAACTGTGTTCTCAGCCAGGGTAAGTCAGAATAGATCCACTGAACTTCAACGGATGTATATTTATTTACAACAATGAAAACACTGCCAGAAGGCATAATCATTATAATAGTATAAAAAAAAATAGATTTCCCTATTAGCATGAAGACAAATTTAGTTTGATTCTGATTTTTCAGACACCTATTTTTCCAGCATATTCCAACCTAACAAGTGACTTAAACCAGAACAGAACTGGCTTTAAAGTCTCCTTCAAGACTAAAAATAACCCTTCCAGCTAATTGTGCTTATGTTACCTCCTTCAGCAGCAATTATTTGGTTTCATCCCAACCTTTCTACTTACCCATAATTACCATCTCCTTTGACATGGTTAACTAAAAGTGAGTATTAATAGAGTTTTAATGTTGTTTCAGAAATTGGTGGAGGACTGAGGGGGCCAATGACCCTACTTTCACTTTGTACTAAAAATGTGTTGATCTGTGGTTTTTGGCTGCTGCTTGAATTTGACTTGAAGGTTGAAAGTAAACACATCACTCAAGCACATGGTGCATGAATTAAGGTCTTTCTGTCACCAGCCTCTGCTTTTTTTTCCCTACTCCCTAGGTCAGGCACCCCAGAGACCCCCCTTTCCCCTTTCCTCTCATGGGACCCGGGGGAAATATTTCTGTTGACATGAACTCCTTGGTGGCTAACACCTGCATTTATTTCAGTGCACATTTCCATGGGGGAAGTTCTGCTTTTTTCCTTTTTTTTTTTTTTTTTCTTTTACCCTCTCCAGAAAATATTTCTTTAAGAACGATCAGATTTTCCTAGCCGATCCAGAGAGACTTGTTGCATTTCCAACAGAGGAAAGCATGCCGCTCGGCTTTAAATCCCCTTTGGCCAGGAGATCATCCTTCAAAAATGTATGCGTTAAATGAACACAGTCCATTTTTTGATCTGCAGTATTATGGGCTGTGATGGAATTGGAGACATAACAAAGCCAGGTTTTTCTGCCTCTCAGAATAATAATAATAAAACCTAATATGGCAAATTTCTCTTGGCTTCCAGGTATTAGAATGCATTCAACACATCTTTGACAAGTTTACACCCACAAGGGTTTGCTGTGTCAGAAACCTCCTTCTCAGAAGATGTGGTTTTTAACAGCAAAAAGAATCATTGTTTGTTACAGTTTGAAGTAGTTCCTTGAACAAAATAAAGCTATGCTGTAAAATAACTTTACTCAGCGTAACTGTCGACACCAGGACTTGTGCTGGCATAAATATGTTGGTTGAGGTGTACGGAGGGGCGGATTGTTCCTTTTTTTATTTTACACACTAACTGACATCTTTATTCTAGGAAACAAAATTAAGTGTAAACCAAGCATTACTGTCTACAGCATTTTCTTGGGGTCAGGGTTTCCAGGGAATAGTAGAAGGAGAAAGCTTCCTAAAGACATATCTTTGTGGAGTAGGGATGGGGGTTCCAATTTACTAGTCTTCATCTTATTGAGGGCAATAATTTCCCTGAAGACTTTATTGGCAGGGTATCACTGCAGAAAACGTTTGCTGCCGGCAACCCTATTATTTTCCATGAGAAATACAGTCCCGTGAGAAAGCACGTTCTCACTCTATTTCTGTGGGAAACACCAGGAGAAGAAGAATTCCAAATCCCGCGAGACCGAGCAACTGGAAACAACACCAGAAGCCCTCTTGTTTGTGTAACTTATTGCAAAAATATCAAAAGGGGGGTGGGGGGAGAACATGTTTTCATAAAATTTTCACTTTGCAAGAGCTCAGTTTTTAAAAAATGCTGGATTTATATTTGACAGCCCAAAATCCCAAGGATGTTCAGTCTATTTCAGTTGTCAATTTACGATCTTTAAAACATTTTTAAAATTGACTGAACCTTAACTACATCCTACCTCATCTTGTACTAGCCAAGTTTTACAGATGCCATCTTAAAAATCAATTCAAAGAACAGCCATAAACTTGAAAGCTTCCTATTTGAAGTGTATATGGCAGAATGCAATTTTGTTTAATTTTAATTGACAGAGATGTCAGCCTAAGAGAATATTTTAGAATATTAGTAGGAACAGTAAACTCATGCCTTGACACTTTTATGATATAATGGTATAATTCTCAGGAAAAAAATCACCACTGTCAGGATTTACACAAAAGCAGTACATGTTTTACTTTTTCCTCAGTAAAGGAGTGACAAATGTATTACTAATTACACAATTACTTTATTATGTAGAACCAGTAATAAAACCCTTGACGTACACTCAGAAAGTCTTAGTTTCATTAAAAAAGACAGGGTTCCTTTTTTTTTTTTTCTTTTTTTAAAATTAGTATTACAAATTTTCTGGTGAGATTTCAGCCTGTGGGATGTAGTTCAGTTCACTGCCCTCTGCATTTTACAATACAAAAAGGATATTTGCAAGGCCGGCAACCAATCCTCAAGTGGTATAAAGCTGCTATCGCTACCTATTTGAGCAAGCTGAGAATTAGGCTTGAAGGAACATGATCAGTTACTGCAAAAGATCCAAACACGGTGATTCCTGTTGGCTTTCTTGGATACTGATTATTATATGTCTTTATATTTTTGTTATGACAAAGAATTAAGAAGTACATGCATGACCTAACATAAGCTACTCATGTTCCGAGTCCAGATGAAATAGAAGTAACATAAGTAGGAAACTTCCCTAATTTTGAAAGTGGCCAGATTCTAAACCTACTGCTTTTTGCAAAAGTCCACAAAACTGAAAACTGAGTCTTCAATCCCCCACTTTGGGCCTGGATGAAGTCCTGCTCCAAACTATATTCTACAGTTCCTTTGCACCACTGCTGTAAAGAAAATCCTGAGGCAACAAGGAGGACCAAAGCAATGCAAAGGCAAACTGAGGAACCTGGCGCTGCTGTACAAGAAATATAAATGCTCCCTAACTCCTCAAGGCCTGATGTAGCAAACTACTTAAATATGCAGCTAACTTTAAGCACATGAGTAATCCCATTGACTTTAAAGAATTAGTCATGTGCTTAATGTTAAGTATAGTGCCCTGCTGTATTGGAACCTAGCCTCCAAAACAAAGTATGGCAGCGATTTAGTGATTAATTACAGCCTACACATGCACAAGCCAGTTGGGTTAAACAAGAATTGGCCCAACCCTTTGCCCTTCTCCAAAAACAAATCTGAATAAAGGTCAAAAGAGTTTGGTTAAGGATGTACTTACCAAACTTTCAAACCTTTTGAGGACCATCCACCACTAGTAAAGGCTCTTGCATTGTATCCCTCCGGGAGTCTCATAGGCGTAGTCGGTTGTAAACTCATTTTCCTATATGGGCAGGCACGCGTGTGGGGGGGAGGAATGAATGACAATGTAGAATGGCCAAAGCTGGTGTCCTGTGACCATGGAGCTTTTAATATGGAGGCAACGGAATCAGGATTAAGAATTGCAGCTGCTAAGATGCTAAGCCCCACATACAGCTCCTATGGCTCAGATGTTATCAAGCGTAAAATCTTTTGAATAAAGCCTTACATGGGGGCACCATTGTAAACTGCTTTCCCAGTTAAAGCCTTTACGTAGCAGTAAGAGGGAAAAGGTTGTATTTTGCCATATTATTTTCAGTAATATGTCAAAGGTCACTGAAATCAATTCCCATTAATTTTAAAGGACTTTCCACAGTAAAAATAATGCCCAGTAAAACCACTATAATGAAACTGCTGCTTAAACTATTCCACCCCTCTAAGGATGGCCAGGAACTAATTTTCTTCCATGAGACAGTATCGTACAAATTCCAGTGTTCATTTCCACTATAGAAGCTAAAGTCAGACAGGTTTCTAATGAGTAAGCTCTGAAGGAGTGGGTGTGATTTTGGAGTAGTTTATGATATAGTCTCTGTTTATATTTGCTTATGTCTAATCCAAATTTCCTCTCTTTGGTATTTATGTCAGTCTCTGTATGACATTGGCATGAAACTCTAATCCAAACACTGCCACTAACTGGAGCTGTGGCTATGAGTAAAATCTCATCTTGGAAATGGCGTGAGGAAAAAATGACACAGTTAATATTGTAGTCCATTTAGGAAAAAAAAAATTATAGAAGTTATAGTTATTTTGAAAATTGGCACAGGATTTCTGTGTCCCGCAGCCAAATGGACTGGTAAATCCAGGTAAAGGGTCCCCATAAGGGATATAAGATTAATCTCTTTTGTTAGAATTCTGTTCAACTTAATGCTCTAATTCTGTCCACATGTGCCTTCCCAAAATCTGAGGATTGGTCCCTACACTGAAGAACTTCCAATTTAAGGAAATGTTTCCACTGAAACAATTTCAGATTCCTGGAACCCAAAAGTCATTATCACACCAAGTCTTAAACTATTCCCTGAAGTGCCCTGAATTGTCCCAGGCAAGCCCGATACTCAGATAATGTTTTCCAGGGTATTTGTAACCTAAATGAACGTTGTCTCCAGTAGAATACTTCTTGTTGGTTTTCCTTACAAGAAACATCCCGATTGTACATGCTGGAAAAGAACACCGTGGTGAAACAACCAAACCATTTTCCAAGGTTAGCAGCTACTCCCTAAAGAACAAATGCTGGTCATTGACCCTACGTACAGGTGACTGACAACATTAACTACATACCTTGTATTAACTCACAACCTGTGGTCACCCTCACTTCTGTGTAGTTAGCAGATACACAAACAAAAAGCTAAGCTGTCTAAATTTTTTTATCTAGTTAACAGAGAATAAAAGGTCCGTGATAGAAAACTTCCTCCATACAGAAAAGCATAGTAGAGAATAAGTACCATGGAAACTCAAAAGGCAACACAGTCTTTAGCATTTTTCCTTAAATATTCTTGCCTTTTTGATGTTTACTCTCCTGGCAGAAATGTATAGAATTTCACCCCATGCACAAATAGCAATAGTGTTTTCAATTTGAATGTCTTTATACAGTTTTGTTGACTATGGAAAAAGAACCAAAAAGAAAATTGAGGCCACAGATTTCCAAGACTGAGGCCATAGTGCATAAGGAACCTCTGTAGTGAGGAACATAACACAAACAGCAGTTGCTGACTCCTTGAAAAGTTAAACTAGCAGCAACCACATGGGTGGAAACACCATCAACAGGAGAAGAAATTATGAGGGAGAAGGAATGGACTGGCAAGAGTAATAGGAAGACTGGAGATGAAGAGATTTAAGAAGTGAAAAGAGGAAACAAGGAACTGATGGGTTTTTTCTTTTTATGTTTTGTGAAAGAAATGTATGGGAAAATAAGTCTCCTCCATCAGGTTTGTCCCTCCTTATTCACAACAGGGACGTGGCCCATATGAAGGGTTAACTGCCTGCTTGTAAACTGTTGTGTTTTGATATTAAGCCATTTTTAGCTGCAGCTTGGTCAAGTGATGTGTGTGCATCTGCCACCCTATAACTTAGCCATGACTTCTATCATGCTTTGAAGAGAGCACCACACCTGAACTGGCATCTCCCGTGCCAGCTTTCAGCCCTCTGAGATTTGCATTGAGTTCAGGGGATTATCACACTTTAAAATGTAGGCTTTGTAAACAAAGGAAAAATAGCCATCACTGAAGCAGTATAGTAATGCTTTGTGTAGCTGAAAAACAACAGTGGAAATGGTAGGTGGCACACCTTTCTCAGGAGCTATTTTTAAATGTATCTAGTATTTTTGGGGACAGTATAAAAAGTTTCTCTCCATGTTATTGACTAACAGGTTATGAAACCTCAGCTTTGAACAAAAAGCTGAGCTCATTTTTGTGGTCCCTAAAAGAGCTTCAAAGCCACTACAAATAGCCACATAAATGCCCATTCGTTGATTTTCCAGAACTTTACATAGCTTAATATATAGACACACCTGAATCAAAATTTTTTTAAGTCAGTGAAAATATTTCCGTTTACTTCGAGGAAAGCTGCATTTGGCCTAAGAATAATCCATTATGTAAGGCAAACTTGCCCACTGAGTTCTAGCCAGATCTAATTTTCAAGTTGTTCAACTGGAAATCATCACTCATTCTTCTGGATGCTGTGAAGAAAAAGGCCTCTTTATTCTTTAGCTCAGACTTGTTAGGTTTAAGATTGACCATAGGACTTACCACCTCTGACCAGCAACTATTAAGTAGCTTTCCTTTTTCATTAGTTTTGTCTTCTGCACTGCATAAAATTAAGGTCTTTTGTGTTTGGGGATGGGTTGGTTGTAGGTTTTTCTAACATCAGTATCTTACCCTGCTTTATTGGCTCCAAATTTTTTCATAAGATGCTGCCAGTATGGATACTTGACAGTCAAACCCTTCCTAAGTAGTATCAACATTACAATGTATTCTAGTAACACAAAAGAAAAAAAAAAACAAGAGCTGATTTTTAGTAATATCTGGCATGAGATTTTAAGGTAGGCAATAACAAGAAAGTGTTGTATAAAATTATAAAAGAATGCAGTTCTGAAATCTGTAAGAAAATCTGATTTGGCCAACAGTTTTTACACAGATTATCTGTTAGCTTCCATTTCTAACAAACCATGTTATGAGATCATGCCTCTCTGTCTCATCTATCAGCCAGTTTCAATTTTGATGACAGGAGGAGGAGGAAAAAAGTCTTGAAAGATAATAAAATCTCTCACAAGTCTCACAGATGCTTACGTTTCATGGAAATGGGGGCTGGTTAGCAAAAAGGGACTTAAAACAAGTACACTGTTGAGCGAATACGCATGAGCCAAGATATATTTATTTTCCCATGATGATCACATCACAGTGGATGCAGAGGCTTGGTTATGAAGGCAAAGTTTTGGGAATGGCCAAGTAATCTGAAAAGACCAATCTCCTAGCAATCCCCATTTTCCTTGAAATTCTGAGAGGTTCGCCATTGTGTAGAAAAACTGGAGTGGTTCATAGGCTTGGTTGCTTGGAGGCAAATCTCCCCACACAATGACCTTCAAAATATATTTTTACACCCCACGGGCTTTCACATTCAAAACCTACTGCAAATATGGCTAGTCAAAAGGGATTTGCAATGGAGCTAAGATTCAACCTGCCTTCTGCAGCCCTTGTTCACCCTAAATAACAGTTTGTTCCACAAGGATTTCTGCTGAATTCTGCAAGGGCATATGACTACTCCACCAAATCAGTCCCAAAGCCTAGACTGAAAATGAAATCATGGTTCAGCTCCACCTTTTTAAAAGTACTGTTTTACCTAATGAAAAAAGTCAAAAATGAGGAGGCCGCCAGATTTAATTCCAGATGACCTAGGGTCTATCACTAGTCCTCTCAGTGATTCTGGCCAAGTCACTTCATTTCCCGTGCCCTAGTTTCCTCAGCAATAAGTTGTATCAACCTCCACCATGGATTAGTACCAGACTGGAAGATTAAAGTCACGGCACAATACGCAGGCATTATTAGTTGTTGTTGCTTTTTAATGGGATACCAAAAACAGTCTGTAAACCATAGCGATAGGAAGCACATGGGAGGCCAGAGGAGTAAAATTAGATAAATTGGATCACTTAAACAATAGAAATAGAAAACCTTTCTTTCATTTTTATGTGATACAGAAGGTTCATTATGTGCTGTATCGACAATGTAGTATTTTTCAGTGTCACCTCTTCATTAAAGAGTCATTTTAAAGGCAGTTGATGGGTTCCAGTATAATACTACTCATCTAATAAAAGTATTCATTAGTTTGTATATTATATTTCTTTTCCTGCTGGTCTGGTAATCCTTAAATAAGATGTCCCAAAGGTACTGATTCTGATCTCACATCAATGTGTATTAGTAAATCCATTAAAGTTAATAGGTTATTGTCCATTGATGTAAGAAAATCAAGGCTAATGAGGCTACTTGAGTATGCAAGAATTACAGGATCGGAACCTACTGTCATTTAATATTTTGGAAGGTTATGTGCCTTTTCAAGATAGGACATAATTTTCCTTAACATAGCTTTCAATAGAGGTGCATTAGCCTCTAGTGGCAGTAGAGGTGATCTATTGTATCGCTAATTTAAAGGATTATGCATGAAAAGTGAATATATTGCAATAATTATGAAGTCTTGTTTGACTTCGCTTTTCCACACGTGTACTTTGTCATGTTTTAAATACTTCAAGGATTTGAAAAGCAAAACCAAGATGCTGTAAATTGGGGTGAAATAAAATGCTTATTATCACGTTCTAAAAGCAGATTTAGGTTTGGAATATTTTCAGTGTGATTGCCATCATTACTGCATTTATATCCAAGCAATGCCTCTACCTATTTGATTGCAAGCATGTGTGAGTTTGTGTGTGCACATGCGTGCAGAAGGGGTCATGACATTTATTAAAGCAGTCAATAAGGCACGCATAGGACAGGCATCTAACCCTGGAATATATTTATATTTATACTCATTTCTGATATGGAAACTAAAGAGGAAAAATCAATTGGAATCTAACGTTTCATTGTCCTTCACCTTGACTCTTTGGTTTAAAGTAAGCAGTTAAAGAATAAACATTGCTTGGGAGAAATAAATAAATAAATAGATGAAAAAGCCACTCTCTAACATTATTAGGACTTCCAAAGTAAATAAAAAGTGGTAGAGCTGAGAGCAAATTGCTGCAGTGGTGCCAGGGAGAATCCTGATTTTAGCACCGCTGTACCAAATTTGTCATTTAGGAAAGCTCTTGTTCCCTTTATTGAGTTCCACTGTAGTGAACAATTTCTGCCTGCATCCCTCGTGTGTCCTTTTGGTTTATTATCTTTCACTGTGAATTGAGCATCCACAATCAGTTTCACAGGAAGCCTAATTTCACACACTGCTTATACATATGATGAGGACTTCCCTCTCCCTCCCCCCTTCCCTGTCCCTTCTCCCAGTGTTCTTATCAAATGAAGAATTGTGGATAAGGGTTAGGTGCAGATAAACATGAGTGTAGCACTTCCAGAAAGGTCATGATCTCCCCATAAGGTGCTTCTTGTTATGCCTGACCTTCAGATTTTCATCATCAGCCCGCCTGACAACTTAATAATGCAGAGGTGCAGGATTCATTTCTCCCCTCTGAGAGAGCCAGTACGGGACGCCCTTTTCCCTGATTATTTCCCTGCACTCCCGGCTGCCCTTTATAAGCCAACCAGAACTCCATCAATCATGCTCTTCTCTCCTTTCCTCCTCAGCCCCCAGTCCTGAAAGCTCGAAAGCTGCAATGTCCCCTTTTGTCTTGCGCTGCTACACAGCTACAACAACAACAGAAAAGACTCACGGCCTGAAAACACCCAGCAATCCACCGTCCTATTTAAAAGAGAGTCTTTCAGCTTTCCTCCATGCTGACTGTGTTATCTTACAGAATAACTCTTCATGGGCTCTGCTATCTGTCAAAGGAGGGAAGGCATTTAAGCTGGAATCAGAAGTTTTGATTCCATTTTATTTGTTCCTTTTTTCCCGATTTTCTTTTTCCTTTCCTCTTGTTCTTGCACTTCTTATTCTATAGTTTAATAACAATTAAATGAAGGAGAAAAAAACTTTCCAGAATCATTCACCCTCTTTTTTTTTCTTTCTAAAGATAAGGGAGAAGCAAAGACTTGATATATTCATCATATTAAGCATGTCAGTTTATTGGAATGAAATAACACAGAAAGTTCAGAAGAAAGTCTTCTTAGGATAGGAGGATATTGATTCAGATCAGATTTTAAAGGCTGCAATAAACTCATGTTATAAAATATGTATTCACTTCAACCCCAGCCTTACTAGTGCTTTTTCAGCCAATGATTCCTAGAGTGAAAACGGGATGATAATGCACCATGAGCATCTGGTGAGAGCGAAGTACAGTATGTTCCCTGACAGAGCAGGGATATGCCAAGGCCTTCTCCTATTGCCTAAAGCAGCTGCCATTTGTATCTCCAAGAGAGGAAGTATCCCCTGGTAAGCTACAGCTCAGCTGGGTATGAGAGCTACACTGTACCCAGCAAGCAAGCTTAGATCCTACCCTGCCCAGTGGCAGCAGGATGCAAATCTGTGCCCAGCTGGATACAGAAGTTAATGTGATAGCCCAGCTCACCCATTAAGTCACTGTGCTTTATCTGTAAGAATAAATAAATAAATAACAGAGCTGCATGAAGCACCGTAAAACCACTCGTTTGCCAAATATCAGCATTGTGGCTGAAATTAAGTTTTCCTCACTCCTCCTGTGCCTGGATGCACTCAGAAAGCACTGGTACATGAGAAAGCCTAAACTCATGGCTGTGGGGTTTTTTAACTGAACCGCCACCTCCCTGTGGAAAGTAAAAACCTGCTTAAAATCAGAGAAAACAGCCTCAGCGCTATTCAGTCTCCCAAACAGGTATTGTGGGAATAATTGGGAAGCCCCTGAATAATGTTTTACCATCTGAATTATTTCATACATCATAGATTTGGAAAATCCCAACACAGATTTGGAGCCTGTAGTGAAATATTGGATTGCATTTACTGGTTGTGAAAGCTGAATATCTCTTCAGAGCCTTCTTTTTCTTAATAAAAAAAAAAAGATAATCTTTCTGTGAAGATCTTTCTTCAAACTAATAACATGTCAAAGATTGCAAACTGCCATCAGAAGAGAGCTGGAAAGACAAGCAAATGTTCAGGAGATGCAAGAACAGGGAGTTTGCCCTAAATCCCATTGAGTCGATTAGTGTTGCTTCTGACTCTAGTATGCTTTGGACAAAATCCCAAAGGAACATCTGGTTCATTTTCAGGCTTTTCTCCAGTTTAGTCAAGGGTCTAAGAGAAGCCTAAAGAACATCTTAGAAAGATCAGAAAACATGAGTCAAAATCAAAGAGTTGAATAAAAAAGCTTAAGAAACAGATGAAAGAAGAAGGAAGGAAGGATAGAAAGGACGAGGCACAATAGGAAAAGGGAAAGACCACTCTGAGATGCTGGAGAAGAAAAATAGATGACTGATAATGATCTACGCGTGGGGGAGGACCTGTCTGAGGGAGAGAGGCAGGTTTGGACAGCAAAGGCAAGCACAAACAAATGAAACAGAAAAACAGGAAGGAAAGCAAAGCAAACTTGTAGATACAGAGGAAAAGCAACAGGAAACCTGCAGTGCCCAGTATCCTTTCTTGACCACAAGACGCAGGAAATCACACTTCAAAAGGACAGCCAAGAACATGGGACCTGATAAGAGTGATAAAGATGCCATTGCCACCAGATCAAAGTGTTGGAGGGAGGCAGGGAGAGAGGGAAGGAGGAAGGGAAGGAGGGAGGGAGGAGAGAAGGAGGGAGGAGATAGAAGGAGGAAAAGAAAAAAATAAAGCACAAGAAGTCGACCTTAAAGAGGCTGGAGTTCAGGGTTTTTTTAAATTTTCATCCCAAAACATGTACAGCTTGTGTCTCTAAGTGGGGAGGGGGACTCCCTGGGATATTAAAACTACTCCCAAGCCAAGCTTCATTTAAGCTTCACAACCTACAGCAAATGCAAATCCTTTGCTTGGCACCTCTTCTTCATTTCAGACTTCATCAGCTGCAGCAGCAGTGCCAGTGTCTGTCCAGAGCCCTTTGGCAAGGCTTTCCTAGCGGTCCCTCACCTGAGACCCAGGCTGCTCCACTCCCCTCCAGCCCCCAGGCTCCACACTCACAGGGGCAGCACAGGGAGCTGCTGCAGTCTCCAGGTGGCATCTTCGTATGGCCCTAAATGAATGAGGTACAGAAGGACACACAGGGTCAGGCTGCTCTTTGGATTTGAGTTTCCCTCCATGAAACACTGATTTTGTAGGGAGGGGGGAGATTGTCCTCTACCGACATTTGCCAAGGGAAAATGAGGAATAGTTTGGATCCTGACCAGAGGGCCATGGCTACATCCAAGCCCTTGCAAATTGACTTGGCAAGAGAGGATTCTCTTGAGGAGTGAGGAAAACCAGAGAGATGTCAGTCAGAGAAGTAAACACCATATGCTTGTCTCACAGCATCTGACGGTAGTGAAGTGGACAGAGCAGAAAGGCTGGCAGATCTGAGAAATAGGGCAGTGTAAATCAAGACACATTCTCCTTTCTTTGCTTCCCAGAGGAGTTCCACAGACATGAGCAGTGTATTCCTCCTAAATCCAGGGGCTCTTCAAAGCCGATTGGTGTTTTCCATACTGATTATTTACGCTAAGCCTTGATTGAATGAACTGTAGGTTACAGAGAGGTGACTTTTTTTGCAACATATGAGATAAATCCTTCTTCATGTAGAGGGCAAAATGTGAGAGAAAGGGAGAGACTACAGAACCATTTAACACGATGTACCTGGTTTTTAATAAAAAAAATCTTCTCCAGCAATATTTTTTTCTTCCTCAGTGCTGAAAATTTTTCAGGCAAAGGTTGTCCAGTGTCTTCAATTTTCGTAGTAAAATATTGTCATTTGACTCATGTGAGGGTAGCAAAGGCAGGGGGCAACTGTTATCTGGTGCTCCTTTGCTCTGCTTTTCTACCTATTGCCTCCTTCAGTTGAAATTTGTATCAGGGCCACAACTGTCTCTCTAGCCTTCTCCAGAAATGCTATTAAACAGCGGAGACAGGCTGCAGAGACGCCAGTGAGACTCCAGTCCATGAGCAAAACTTATTCCTTAAGTCCATCAGTAATTATTCACGTGGCATTCGGCCCATCAGGTTGATATTGTTTTGAGAATTGGTTCTAAGTATTTTGAAAGCTTTTTGAAAGTGCAGAGCAAAGATTATAGCTATGGAAATAAACAGTTGAGAAGCCAGCCTGCAGACAAAAAGGTAGGCTGTTGATAAGACAAGTTGGCGAGGAAGGAAAAAACTTGCTGGAAAAAAATTATTGAACTTCAGGTTAGAGCAAAAGCTTCTGAAATGTGTAATGTTGTATTAACTTATCCCAGACATATTTTGACAGCTATAAGAGGAAATAGCTGAATTAGAAGTTTTACAAGTGTAACCTCTGACAGGTTTTACACCAAATATTTACTTTTTTTATTCATCAGGTTAATAAACTCATAACCTCCTCTTGCACTGGTCATTTCCTGATGGAATCCAATTTTCTCCTATCTGGCTGCTGCGTGCCCATGTGTTCAAAGCAAGTTTCAAACACAGGTATATCTTCAGAGCCACCATTCAGCTCGGAGGAGATGGCTTTGAAGCCACCAACTCTGAGTCATTTCAGTTCAGAATCAATGGGAGATTTACTCATGTGATGATCGTAAATTTAAGCTATTCAGGAGTGTCATTCTGTTCAGCAAAGCTTTCTATTCCTCTTGTTAGCTCAACCCAAGAGTTTTCTGCCTTTTAGCTTACAATTAGGAAAGCTTTTTGGGCTTTCCTAACTCTTCTGCCTCAATTCTTAGCTCTAGAAAACTGATACTGCAGAATTATTCCTTTTCCTCTCATGCTTCCCTTCTTATTTAACGTATATAATGCACACAACAAGTCTAAATATCTGAGTAGTTAATGTGAGTATGACTTAGAAACGATGCTCTAGGACATGGATTTTATTTTGTCTGACAATGCATGTTGTCTCAGAGTATCTAACATGAACAACCATTAAAAATGTCCTAATTCACTGACTAAGGCAAGGTAAGAGTACAGCAGGAGCGGTATATGGTACCTGTGAGCAAGCCAACAGTAAGCAAACACACAATATGCCAAACTGGAGCATTATTGAAAAAAAAAAAAACAAACCCCAAACTAAATTGTCTGTACACCTAATGACTAGGTTAAAAATGGAATTCTTTTATCAGGCAAAGTTAATAAAAAATAAAATAAAATTATTACAAAAAAATTCTGAGCCATAATCAATAAGACACAGAAAACTTTTTTGTTTAAATAGGCTAAAAGTTCTAACGTAATCAGGATCTTCCATATCAGGTATAATGCCATGGCTCTTCTTTACTGCATTCTATTTTTGATTTACTCGTAATGTTAAAAATTCTTCCTGAGCAAAGACATATGAAAAATCCATATTTTGTCACTGTATTATTTTATATTCTTTTTTAATGATATGATATAAAAATCCTGTTCTAATAAAGGACATGTGTAGCATAAATACACTAAGACACTTTTATATCAATGGCAAAAATCTGTAGTCATTTAAAACCCTGCTATGATGGATAAGAGTTCAAAAACAGCTTCAGAGAAGTAACCTTTGTGCTAAATTAGCAAAAATAAATATTAACTTCTGAAATATGTGATAGAAAATCTTTAATGCAAAACCCCCAAAGTATTCATTCAAAAAGATGTATCAGTTCCTAACCGAACTCAAATGAAAAGGCCCATTTTCATCTGCTAAATATTTTCTCAGGAATAATAATTTTATTTGGTGAAAAGTTGACCAAAAGATCACGTCAAAACTAAGATTTGTGTGAAAAGAGCACATCCTACATGAAACTGAAATATCAATTTCATTATGGCCCCTTTATGCCTTTCTGCTAAAGCCGTGTCAGAAATTTACATATTTTTTTTTTCTTTTTTGTGGGAATGCTTTATTTTCTGCCTCTTTTGGGGTTGGTTTTTTTGTTTGGTTTTGTTCTTTTTTTAAAAAAAAAAAGCAGCAAAACTAGAAGGAAATTTTTCTCTTTAATAATACATTACTAATTAATTTCTAATATTGCATATTAAAAAGGCAGAAAAATAATTTTTTTCAAACTTCAAATACATTTTCCAACCAGTTTTTAATTGCTTCACTCTGCCACTCCACTGCAAAGTCTTCCTAACACCTCTCAGTGTGATTGTTTCCTGCTAACAGAGACATTTTGCAGACAGATTGAGTGTCAATATTATTAGCAGCAAATTATTCACATTGCGTGAATAGCCTTACAATCCTTACTCACTGTGAATATTCAGGAACCTATTGTTTTTAAAATAATAACTTTTAATAAGCTCTGATGGGTCTGATGGCATCTTACGGGTGTTATCAAGGTTTTAGGGCAGCAGAGATAAAAATGTTATTCTTCTGATCCAGAGGACGACAGTGTCACCAACATCCAGTTTGTCCCTAAAATGCTAAAGACTGCAGAAAACGTGTGTAGCAACCTTGTGTCCATGCTATCGGGTGCTAGTACTTGTCTGCTTGTGTGGTACATAGATAAAGGTAGGGAACGAGTAGCTGTATCAACCAGTTTGCTGCTAAAATAGCCTTTCTCTGTTTATTTTCCAGCTAAGTCAATTAGGCAAGGTGGTGCATCAACATTCAGTATGTGCTGATTTCAGATATATTGGCAGGATTTTAAATAAACACCAATGAAAGGAGTATACATCTGTTAAAAAAAAAGGCAAGCTCTTAGGGAAATAAATACTAAAGACGGCATGCTGTAACCCAAAAACACAGGAATTGGAAGACTGCTTTGTTGTTGTGTCGGTATTTTTTCTGCAGATGACTTCATTTCCCAAATAACATTGTTGTTTTTTTTAAAACCAAACTTTAAGCTTTCTCAGTTACAATGTTGCCTTGTTTGAATGCATGCATAAATAAATTTTGATCATCTGCTTCAAATCTAACTTTATGTGAAAGAATAAAGAAGTAGTTTGCGCTATCTAATTAAAACACTGAGACCTGCCCCATTAAATTATTCCAGTTTTATGTCAACATGTGTGCTGCTGCAATTCAAGGAACCTGCTTGTTCCAATTCAGGTCCAGGTTCATACAAATTGTAGAGGCAGAATCTGCAAATGTATTTTTGGAAGGGCACGCCCTGATCAACATGGTTATGCTCTGCAGGCACGTTAGCCCAAAGATGCGTGGATAAAATAGAAGGGGAAAGTGAAGTGTTCAAGGTCAGACAGCAAAATAAGACAGGATCAAGAATAAAACCTGGACACCCTAATCCCCAGATCAGTGTTCTACCCACTGTATCTATAAATCAATAATTATCCCAGTGTAACGCCTAAATAATATTTTTGTTGCGTTTGGCCCACAGGTTGATGCCTACCTTTATCTCCACCTCTTGTCTGATTAGTCAAAGCTCCATTTCATGGATTTGTTCGTGCCACGCTACAAAGGGTTAAGAGATGAAGCCCACCAGAACAATTACTTCTACGGACGACATTTCCCCTCCTCATCCCCCCAGCCTCTGCGTTATTAAGCACTTGATCAGTTGGCTTAAAAATTAACCATATGGTGCTGTTTGTAGGGTATAGGGCACGGAAGGCCATGAGCTATTTAGCCTGTCTGGGCAAATGATTTCAGTGTGAACATCACAGTCTACTTATTGTTATTAGTGGAACACAAGCAGGAGAAGACTAGGCAACTTTTAAAACCATGGATCTACAAATAAAGAAACAAAATTGCCCTAAGTCATCATCTGATGACTGAAGACCGTAGCATGTGGAAAAATTATGAGAAGCTGTGAGTGCATTGGTTTGCTTCCAGTGCATTTCTCTACTTATGTCAGTTCACCATCACCTATTAATTGTACAGTCACTGGAACTGGGTGAACTACAGCATCTGTGAGCACCCGTCTTCATTCTGAACATTTGTTCCAGCCATGCTCGTGCCATTCTACTATTTGCTTTATGGAAACATACAGGCAAGTAGTTTTTGTTCAGATAAAGGTTTGGAGAAAAGATATTCCTACCAGGGAAGTGGCTATATTCCCACAAAGGTAGTCTTGCATGAATTGAGTATTTGATGTTCGTTCTTCTCTGGCTCAAAACCAGTTACAGTAATCCAATCAAGAGGAAGAAAAAATAACGTGGTCTAGGTTACTAATCATCTGCCAGTTAACAATCCTGAGCATTAAAAACAAGAACAGTTTATAGGATGAAATGTGCTGGTGTACAGCCATGCAAATAATTACTAAAAAAGAATCAATTTTTCAAAAAGCTGCATGTAAGCAGAAAAAAATATTCATGCCAAAAGTTGCTGCAATATGAATAATTTAAGCAACTCGAATAAGCAATATTAAGCATCCTTTGCAATGTCACCGAAATCACAGAAATGGTAGTCAGAAATCTTCTGTACTCTTCTTACTCTATGACCCATGGGAAGTCATGGTACCTCTAGGTGACCTGTGAGTTTGTCTGTCTGTAAAACAGGTATTTTAAATAGTATGAATCTAATTTCAAGGCTGTTCTTAGTCCAGTTAATGTCTGGGAAGTGTTCTCAGATCGCTGGATAAAAATGCTATATTAGTTCAAACAATGATGATGATTATCTTTCAGGGATTTTTATCCCCAGTGAAAAGCAAAAAGAATTACTGGCCAATTTTGTCGAGTAAATGCTGAATACTTGGAACACTTCCCATTCATAGTCATTCTGTGGCTTTCCTGTGTCTGACTTATGTTTATCTTCATTAAGTGGAATAATGCAAGTCAAAATAGCTACAAGTAAACTGTCTGCTGGATAGGGAACAGTTGTTAGTTCATGGGAAATGGATTGTAAAAAATGTGCTCCTCTGACTTCAGAAAAGAGCTCTAAATTGATCCATTTCTAGTTCAAAGCTCCTTAAAACATACTGAGCAATCTCACCTGATATTTCATCACCGTCATCACATGTCTTTCTAGTTCAACAGGGGATGGATTACTCTGAAAGTTTTTGTCTCTATCAAAGTTCACCAGAAAGTCCTGATTCGCACAGGAAGGCAGGGAGAACATCTTCTATACTCACTGGAAGCCCGTTCGAATAAGCAATTGTCCTGGGTTCTTTGAACTTTGGAAGAGGTGGAGATGCAGTCATATAGAAGATGAACTACTTCCCTTGAAGGAGTACAGCACATATCTGTGCAGATTGATGGAGTCATAAGTCACTAGAAGCTAACCTGGGTACAGCCTGAGGTAAAGCTGAAAGCTAAAGTCATTCCAGGTGGGCTGGTGGAAGGAAAAAACAAATCCTAGACATTCACATATGAGGTCGTAACTTCTGTTCCATTGCAGCCCACGTATAAATATTTTAGATTTATATTTTAGAAGTTTTAAGCCTCCCTATAAAATGCATTTAACTTCAGGTTTTATTTTAAAATGCCTCTCGAGTCAGTGAGGTGCCACGCTCCCTCAAGGATTTCAGGCAAATCTCTCTTGACCAATCCAAATCCATAAGGCAAACCATATGATTCCAAAATACCTTCAATTGCCTACTGGATCATATGTCCACATCTGAAAATGATGGATATTCCCTTCCCACCTGCAGAGGAGGAAAATTCTGCATTAGACTAAAAACACTGTGTAGATTGCAAGGGAGAAGGGTCAGCTTTCTAAAATTACAGTGGTCAAGGCAAGTCAAGCACTTTAATGGCAGGCTCAGATCCAAGATCAAAATCATTTTACAAATCTCCAAGCAATTCTACCTAGAAACTCACAGAACCTTTTGGTTGGCTTTACGGTGAAGATAGCCAACAGGCAACAAATTCTCAAAGCTAGAGACTAATCTCCCTTCACAAAGGACACAAGGCAGGTGCGCTCCGTGGGGATGAAACTGTGCCCCAAATTTCATTGACATAAAGCAGGAGAGAACTTTCTGATGGGAAATGGTTGTAAATCACAGGAAGATCATCAGAAAAGAACAATTCAAAGTTGAAATCATAGTTCTGAGCTCACGTTTCTGAAATATTTGTCAAAAATATTCTTAAAACATTAAAGAATGTATTTGTTGGTCAATAACAAAAGGAAAAAATTATTCTATAAATGAAGTGGGAAATGTATGGAATTTGTATGATGTACAACTGAATTTAAATTGGTCACTTACATTACCCAATTGTACCCCTTTTCTTACCTTTTTATGAATAATTATCCATGCTGAGATGTCATCTTCTATAGTCTAAAGAGAGTCACTCTCATATTAAGTGACACACAAATAGAGGAAAATTCATTGGAAGATGTGTCATTATGTATTATCATTAGTGATAACACCACATTAATAATTAATATGAAACAAATAGTCCATTTGGTCTGTCATGCCTCTGAGTCATTACTTCACTGAGTCTTGTCTGGGAAAATCTTTTTACTTCCAAAAAGAAGCATGTTGGATTAGGCCTTAGTAGAATTACAGCATTCTCTAGAAAGGACCACAGTATAGACTGTATTCCCCAGAGAGAAAAAAAAATGGTAGGGGTAATTTTCATGAAGATTTTCTCTTGTTACATTTCTCCATTTAGGCAACTTGGAAATACATGAAAATGGTGGGGCAAAAGAAAAAAAGTGTTGTCTCAAGTTCTCTGAAATTATGATTTCAAAGCTCAAAGCTAAGGGATGCAAATCAAAATGAATTACTACTAAGCCAAAGAAAACTATGCTGAAGTTTAGGGATTGGTGTAACTGCACATTCTTGCCAGATATCTATCTAAAACTCTTAAGTGGGGAGCAAATCCTGCAAGATAGTTTTCTCACAATATTTCTAATAGCTTCTGTTTTTAGAGAGGCTAGAGATAACAGGAAAACAGTACGTATCCATGTTATTTTGACTCTCGCAGCTAAGTCCTGGCTGGGATACAGGGGGCTAATTCCAGGGCTGACGTAAATAAGCTCACTCAAAGACAGTGACACAACACCAATTTACACAAACCATGGTTCAAGCCTGGGAAATTTAGATACATGCAGAAGTTCAGATAAGATACATCTAGGCAAACATCTGAGGTATGTATACACATCTATATATAACGCTTTCTAAACCACTTTAATCTCAGTCTATGTATATGAGCTGCTTAAAAATAAGAAGAATCGCTTTTGGGAACATAGCTGGAAGGACAAGAGAAAGTTCAGAGAAACTCCTAGTATGCCTGCTTTATTTCATACCCACCAGTTTAGCCCCACAGTGCCCAGTGAAGGAGGCTATTCTCCCAGTGTCATTACTGGAAGGAAAAGGAGGGAGAGAAAAAAGTCTTACCGCCAGGACGGCAGTTTGGAGGTGCTCTGAGCTATACTATAGAGGGTCTTCATCCTCCATTTTCTAAACAGGGCTCCTTAGTAATGATACCCACATAATTTAATACTCTTAAATAACCAGTTTCCCTAAAAATATGCCATTTCATAGCCCCAGAAAATCAAAAATATATCTAATGGAGATTATCAGCTTAAGCATAAGACAAAACATTTCTGAATTTTAATTCCAGATTAAAGAGGAGACATACCTCCACTGCTCTGGTCAAGGAATAAAGTTGTTTGACTCAATTCCCCAGTCTTTAGGAGGAGAATGGGACTATCTTTTAGAAAAACACAAAGGTTTCATCAGTGTTTGGAAAGCATGTCAAGGATGGATTCTTCAACGTGTTTTACTTGTTGTGGTCCCCCATCTTTCTCAACCTACTCCCCACCCCTCTAGCAGAGTAACATGAAACAACAGCATTGCAATACTGTGCATTTTTCTTGGCAAAAAAATTAACCACAAAGTCCAGGGTTTGTATTTTTTTAAGCAATATTCACACAGGGCTCAAATTATGCGCATAAACATTGCTAATGTATTTACTATTAGTCTGTGTGACACCTTATTCCTTTAAGTTTTCATCTCTTGGCATGGACTAGGAAAAGTCGGTCCTCTCTGAGAGGGCTAGTTAAGATGTATCTTGCTGTTTCCCCATATCTTTAGTATGCAGGGAGCGCAGAGATGGAGATAAAAGGAGAAATGTCTATCTTTGAGTCCTCTGCAATACAGAATAAGTTATCAACCTACTAACATGCATGTCTGAATAGACTCCTTTGGCAGGAGGGAGATTTTATCTGTCCTGACATGTGAATTCCTCCCTCATGTCAATCCATGAAAGTACTAAAGAATAAACTCTCTAGTAAAACGAATGTGGCATACCACTGGGACTTAAAGAGCATCATATTTTCCCCTAGCTACTTTTTTTTAATTCTCCAACTGAATCCTTGATATCCATATAAATTAGTCACTCTGAAGAAGTACTTGAAAATCCATTGCTTTAATCTCATAGGCTTGGGGAGGGTGGCTCACTCCACTAAGGCATGGGAGTTTGTTGTCTTTCTATTTTTCCTCTTCAGCTGAGCAGTGTGCCATCACATCCAACCCCCGCGCAGAAGCGTTCGAGTAGCATTTGTGCTGGAAGCTTTGCAGCTGTGCAAGTCAAATGAGCAGGCACTACGTTGCCCTCAGATCTGGTAGGCCCCAAGGTACAGATATGAGCAGTCAAAATGTCCTATTTAGCATCATGAAGTGCCCACCCATGCGCGAGGGAAAAGGATGCAATCTTTTGAATGAAGCTGAATACAGCTGCAGTTATTACATTTTGGGGACCTGAGAGGGAAAGTCACATTGGTCTGTTTGCAGATGAATTATCAATCTGGTTTCACAAATACTTCTCTCCGTGCTCATCACCAGCATGAGGACTCTTCATTCACCAGTCTCCATAGCACCTAGAACAAGGCTGCCTCTCTGTTGAAATGGATCCCATAGTCCTCACTTACGCAATAATTTCACATCAATAGTGGTGGTATGAGGAGAATAATAATCATTTTTATAGAGCAAAACATAACTGAAATAGTAAAAAAGGCAACAAAAAGGAGGTAAAATAAAAATGATCCATCCTTTCTTCTTTTGGTCTCCAGTGTTTATCTCTAGATATTTATGATGTACTACACAACAACATATTGGTTCTCACCGTATTCTGTTGAAGGCAAGGAGTTATACTTTGATTTGTGTTTTGCCTGAGCTTTTGTGTCTCGGTTAAGGAATTTAAATGCTAGACAATTCCTACCACTTTTTACTAATATTTTTAAAGTAGTCTCTTTAGAATCAGGTACACAGCAGACCATAACACTCTTCACTTTCACTCATTTCATTTGCACTGCATGCATTATTTTCTCCTGTTCTTTGTGTGCGGTACATCTGATGCTAGTTGTAGTCCAGTGGAGCGCTTGTCTTCCATTCCTTTTCATGTCTGTTTGTACATTTATAGCTGGAGTTCTGATTTCAAAACAAACATAAAAACTCAAAGCAAATCCATCAAGTTCTTCATGGCCTGGACATAAAACCATGAAATAGGCTCATGGACAATGACAGCTGCTTCCTCTTTGCGATCTTCCAATGGATATTTAGGGATTTGATAGGGGTCTACTTATTGAACTTATTACCAGCACTCCAAATTTTAAAAAGTACATAGCTGAAGACTACATAAACAAATATAGCAGCCTAATAATCCTGCAGACGAGGAGGGCATGAAAAGACAGGAATCAGGTGAAGATACTGGATGTAGATCAGAAGCATAATAGATTAATAAGAAGTAAAGGTATTGAGGCACTGCTGCGTAACAGGCCAAAGGACTGCCCTCCAGGATTTCTGCACCCATCCTGTGGTTTCTTCTTGTACTTTTAGATGGGAGACACTCCCTCTTTCTTGAACAGCCTCAAGGGATGGATGATTGTGTCTTTTTGTAACTGAACCAGGGGTGGAAGAGCCTGGAGAACAACCCTGACGTTGCCAATAGGTGTGCTACCACCAGCAGCGCATGTTTCTGCCTTCAGGTCTCTAACAGAGGAGTCTGAAGCTTTGCCACAAAAATAAATTTATGGCAGTGGGCCATAATGGCACCTCACTCATTGCTTTAAAAATAATAATTTCACCCAGGGTGACATTTTCAAACTTCTGTTTTCAGGTCTTTCCATCTAAGCTAAACTAAATCTTTTTCAAAAACTTACAGATGAGGGAAAAAAACCCAACCCACAACCCTATTTTATTTTATGGATCAAAGGATTTCCCAATAGATAAAGGCTTCTCATTTCTAATATTGCAAATTCCTCATTTTGAGTGCAGAACTGGGAAAAAAAAATAATTAGGAAACTCAAGTGTCAGGTTTAGAGTCTGGAAAGTTGTTGGTGGGATTTTCCTTGGACCGGAAAAGTAGTGAAGGAAATAAACATCCAAAGCACGGATACTTATCCTCTAACTCTGTCTTTTACCCTGAATGCCAGCTGGAAAAGTAGAAAGCCTGGAAACATATGCACCACTGAATGAAAAGTTGGAAATGCAAAAGCAGCCAGTTAAAGGAGAGTCACACACTGGGTTAAATGCAGAGTGGAGAAAGAAAACAATACTGATCAGCTGTTTCATATCTGTCTCTCTCTAGACACATATGCACATACACACAAACACAGCAAATGTGCTTGATCCTGCCCTTTTCTATGCAAGAGCGTATCTCAGAGTAGGCGATAAATCATCCACTTCAGCATGTGCACACAGAAGCCAGTTTGAAAAATACAAGAAGCAGAGGAATTGCCATATTGAATCAGACTATTGGTCCATCAAGTTTGGTATCATGCCTCCAGCAGTGGCTAAACCCTGATACTTCAGAGGAAGGCAACACTCACAATCCGCAGAGCACTTAGCTCAGTCTGTGGGTGGGGGAGGGAAAAATATTCATCCTAACCCCTGCAGGCAGTAAATGTGTGTCCCATACAGTGGGCTTGGGGTTTTCCTTATGCAGAGCTGCAACTGTAATTACTAGTTTGAAACAGGACAGCAGAACAATGTTTGCAAACATTCATTCACGTAAAAAGCCACTAATTCACTTTGACATCATTCGTGACCCTTTTCCAGGAAGGTTCATTGGAGCAAGCAGTTTTGTTTATGGAAAACAAAAGTTTGCTAAATACTCTGGAAGCGCTTCTCTGAATGTTTGTTTCAGAAATGACATACTCAAACTTTTCATTTATCTCTATGCCTTTCAGTCATCCACACCGGAAACAGAAACAGCACTGCACAACGTGCGCATCGACTCAGGCGGTGAAATCACAGCTTACACACGGCAAATAGTCAAAGCAAAAGATTAAAAAATGCACAACAGATCAAAGCCAATGTATGGGGAATTCCTGAAGAGGGGCGCTAGTTTTTCAAATAAACTGTCCCATGCACAAAACTCTTCTTGAGGGACAGCCTGACATTACTGGAAAATCATCCAGAGTGTTTAACCTGACCTCCTGTGTCAGCAAAATTTGCAGGCTAGATACATACCTCCAGGTTGAATCCAAAGGTACAGTAAAGAGGATAGTCTTCATCAGCTGTTTCTAGATCAGTTTAAATATGCCATGTGCCACTGCAGAGTTAAACGTCGAGGAAAAACACTTCGCTCTGTCCTTTCCTGCACACTTATGCTCACGTCTTTGATTGTCCCTGCTCACAAAGAATTTCCTTGGGCCAAAATTCATTTGCAACAGATTCCCTCTGCAAAACCCCAAATCCCTCCCTTTTTATGACTCAGGAGGTAGCAGTGAGCCATAGATGGCTTTCATGAGAAACTGGTGGTGCATCTAGTTTAACAGCACATAAAGTTTACACAGTACTTGTCTTTCTTGCTATTGATTATAAGCAAGTGTGAGGGACATGAGACAGTGCAGATAGAATGAAAAAGTTTAATTTGGGCCTGGGCATCCTTTTTTCTTAATGCAAAAACAAAGGATGGGCTCACAAAATAAAAAAGTCTTGGGTCGGAATGATGCTGTCATATTTGTGTTCTGAAAGACAAAAAACACTATGTTAAAAAGATTGTAACTGTTAAAACTTGTCAGCCCAAGTAAGCACTGACTTGGACAAAAAGGTTTAATCCAAAACATTTATCTACTTTAACAAGTCATATCTGCTTTTCTTTCACATACTTTAGACCCCCAGTGCCCCCAGAACTGCAACCCAGACACTTGGTTTTGTAACTAAGTTTGCCGAAATTTAGTCTGGGCAACTGGCTTAGGTCCATCCTGCCCTCCAACAGGTCCATGAGTCTCACAGAATTAGTCAGTCCACTTGGCCTGAACTGGAATTTCTCAAGCACAGGTTAACTGCCTTAAAATGGAATAAAACTTTTGCAGGTTGTCAACCCCAGGGTTTGCAGAAACGAAGGTGTGAGCCTCATCTTGCTTCCCCAAAGCCCTCTCAGCTTGCCTTTCTTCTGCCACCTCTTCAGATCAGCCTTATCAACATGAACTGCACAACGCAGGGAACAGAATTCAATGTGATGTTCTTCTGTTAAATCAATTCCTATTACAGTTACAATTTGTTTTGTAGCTTCTTTTGTGGCTTCTTAAAAAAAAAAAAAAAAAAAAGAAAAATGTCTCTCCTGTTGTGATTTTTTTTTTCTCCCCCAGTTCCCTATCTCCTCCCCAGGGCCTCAGCTTGTGCCTCTGTGTAAGTCCTGGGGTCCTGGGTGTCAAATGTCAGGCCTTGTACAGAGCTGTCAAAGAGGAGAATAGGCTGAGATGATTGATGACTGCAAAGCCTGAAATCCAAACCTCTGCTGCAAATGCTTCTTTTACAAAAAGCTGGGGCAACCCACAGTGGCTATATTCAAGGTCAGCTCGCATACCATTACACCCACCGCTTTGGGCTTCTAACAAGCCAACACATTCATAGAGGATTTCTCGTCTCTCTGTCCCTGTGTGTGTCTCTCTCTCTTTCGCTCCCTCCCCTTACTCTCCTGGCAACCCCCTGCCAAAATTTTCAAGCACTTAATCCCAATAAAAAAGGCATGGTCTTTTTTTTTCCTCCCCTCCCTCCCTTTCCTTCAGGCTGCATTCGCTATGAGGAGCCACGGGCTGAAGCTTAATGCTGCACAAGTCAGATGACAAGATTATTAATGGGAGCAGGGCAATGTCATATCTGATTTCATGCATATTCATGAATGGAGTCATACAGCTGGGACCATGCGCCATGAAGAGACAGAGCAAGAGAGAAACTTTTACACCCCCTCCTTGCCATGAAGAATCTGATCCTGGAGATTAAGAGTCCTGCTTTGCAAAATTCAGTTGTTCTCTTTATATGTTAATAAAAAAGGGGAACTGCTTGCATGATAATAATGACGTGGTGCCAAGATGGTACGAATATCTCTTTTTTCCCTGTCACTAACGTAACTGCCCTGAAGCCGATCTTGGCCTGGAGAACACTTTCTGTGAGAAAAAGGACATACGCTATCACCTAAAACCAGAATGGTTTCCGAATTCCCAGCATAGGTTAAAAAAAAGCAAAACAAACAAAAATAAAAAAGAGAGAGAGAAGAAAAGGAAGCTTTGCAAATACTCCAGCATGCAGCCTAGGTGAAAGAGGAGACGCTGAGCACAGGCGAACTTTATTAGGGTTCTGATTTGTACTCAGCACCTGTTTGAAAGAGTTGAGGGTTAAAGTACTGATAGTATTTTACTCTGTAGCTTTACTCCACAGCTCCTTTTGCTTTTTCAATAGTGCCTTACAAAACATGAGGAATTTTATTCCCATTTTACACCTGGGTAAATTGAGGCATAAAGTTGTTATGGTTTATTGGCCCCATATCTGCCTTATCAGAAAGGTTCCCATTAACTTAGCAGGATAGGACCTGTAGGCACTTGAGCTGAGTCAAGAAATGAATAGCAGAGCAGTAACGCAGCTGTACCAGGGAGTTAATTCCATCTTCTGTTCTATGTTGAGAAATAATGCGTCTTCCTACAGGACACCAGAACAAATAGAAAAATGTAGGCACTGTGACACTTAGCAAAAGATCTGTGGTATTTTTCCCTTTTCAAAATCCGTCAGTATTATTGCTGAGGATTTGCGAGAATTAAACTCTGTTATACCTGCCTCGCACACTATTTCTAACTAAAAGTCTATTTTTCAGGCACTTAAAATATTCCATTCAGCTCTGCAGCAGCATCTACTTATGAAGAGGCAGAGGCACCCCATTCCCTCAGACAGGTGAAGACCAAAATAAATAACAGAAGCAGCATGTGCAACTGTGAAATCAATTTAGAATTTAATTGCTGAAAACCATCTGACAATAAACTATAACAGTGCATGAAATGGTCCTGTAATGGAAGTGGTGGTTATTCCTGGAGTCATTTAGAATTAGTTGTGGATAAAGCACAAGATTACAGTAGGAGACCAGACTAGATACTGGCCCTAGCAAATAGACAGATGACTTCTTTGCACCTTTAATTGCTATCATTCAAGGCCAGCAGCATATTCTCTCATGAGGATGCCAAACAATCCACGTGATCCAAATGCTCTTTGGTACAAGCTGATCCGAGTTGCCCGTAGGGCTATCACAACAGGCTTTCTGGCACAGAGTGACAGAATGAGAATGCCTGGGCAGATTCAGGCTTTCTGAAAAGCTTTGGGTTTATTCTGGTTTGGGGAAAGGCGATGAAGACAGGTATTATTGCTATTTTTCCTAGAGGGCTCATTTCATAACTGTACACAAATATGTTCTCAGCTATGCAACCCTCATTGTGAAGTATATATATTTAGAGAGGTAGTCCGTATCTAGACAGGAGCAGGAAATAAAACCAGAAGTATCTCTAGTAAGAACAATTGAAAACTTGCTGGGCTGTGGCTCCAGCAGGTACAGTTTAGCATGGGTTGGGAAAAGTGGCTGCAGTGTGCAATAAATCAAGTTTCACAGCAATAGTAGAGCTGGGTAGAGGTAGGACACATCACAGGAATCTGGCTCTGCCACTGGACTAGCAAATGACCTTGAGTGACTCACTTTACCTCACCATCCCTCAGTTTCCCCTTCTGTAAATGAACAGCAACAACTACCTTCATTAAAGTGCTTTCAAAGCATTTTATAAAAGCAAGACACTGCTCTTATCACTATGCAGATGGCTATGACTGTCGTAATCAACTATCAGATGATAGTGACAGTCTTAAGGATTCCTCTTGAGCCCATACATAGCATACTGTTAAATATCAAACTGTGTTTTAATTTCTATATTTGAAGATGTCACTTCCTATCTCTAATCATTCCTCAAGTAGTGGTTAATTTAAAGGACTGAAAAAATGCCATTTTTCTCATTCAAACAAGCAAAGCCAAAAAAAAAAAAAAAAAAAAGCCCACAACTGATAGAGATTAGAGAACTGGGAAGAACATGACAGTGATACCAGAACAGAGGAAATAACATGTTAATGACATTCAATATTCTCTCCGTGTCAAGTCATCAGCATTTTTATTGCCACTTTTCCTCCGAATACAGTATCAGAATTTATTGAGACAATCTGTCTCTATCACCTGTGATATATTTTATTCAATATGATATGGAATAATATTTATCTTTCAACTCCAATGACTAGTTTTAAGGGCAACAACAGCTTTTTACACAACAGTTACAAGTGTAGAGTTTGTAAGTTTTAACGCCAGACCTAAGGGCTACAAAGACCTTCCCACCAAGTAGAGAACAGTGAAACCAGTTTTCTGATTGTTTGCCCTTTGCTACATTTCTCATTCATAAAATAGCTGGTGCCAAAAGACAAAACAAATGGTCGAAATGCAGCTCCTGTGAGCTAGTTGTTAATGGAAACTGAGGCTAGAAGAAGCTGCTCCTTGACATAAATTCAGAAACTCAGCAGCAAAGTCTGTGTTTGATCTCCAAGGGGGAAGAGGACAGCCAAGAAAAAACCTCTTACATTATTGCAAAAGGAAGGCAAATAGGAGACAAGACGGAAGAGCGAAATGAAGAAGGCTGAGGGTTTATCACCTCTGGCGTGGAGTACCTGTCTGCGGTTTAACAGAACCAAGTCAACTTTTCAACTGGCCAGTCTGGGTAGCAATAACAGCACAGCTCTGCAAACGCAGATGCCATACCCCTGCTTCAGCAAATGTATGGGTTTCTCCTGCTCCCTGAGGCAGCTGCATTTTGCAGCTATGGACTACAGGGCTGTGCTCCCTGATTTTGGATTGATACCATGGAAGGGAAGCCTGGCTGCCTTTGCCAGACCCACACACCACCTTCCCTCGGGGCTTTCTATATCAGCAATTTGGCTACTCTGTTTTGATCCTCGGTCAGCTTAGGGTCCCTACCCAACCACACTGACAGGCACAGTAGCCCTTAAATAGCTGTAATTCACTCCACAGTTAACCCTAAGCAGCCCATAAGAACCAGAGATAGAGCTGAAATTGGCTTCAGAACAACTCTTTCCATGTACCTGAGATATTGCCAAACTGGGGAACACAGCATTAAAAAAAGGAGAGGAGAGGGAAGAATTAGAAAAGTCTCGGTTTTTTCTTTTTTTTCTTTCTTTTTTTTTTAAGTAGGGAAAGAAAGAGCAGTAATGCAAAAAAGAAGATGGAAGAAGATGGAAACCAACTTTGAAATACAGCCACAGCTGCTCCTGTTCTTGCTTTTCTCCCTTCTCTCAATCACTCTACAAGAAAAGGCTGTGTACTTCAAATCATTTCCTGCCTGCAGCATCCTGATAAAAGCAGGCTTCCTGCCATTTGCCCAGAGAGCTGGCACTCTGTCCTGGGCTTGTTCCCCTTGACATGTCCTAAGGCCTTCAATCAACCTGCTCTGCAGATCCCTTAGCTAGCTGTGATCAGAGACACCAGATGCCATCAAGGCCAAGAAGGAACTATGCCTATGCCTACAACAGCATCCCAGGCAGCAACGCCACCCTCTAAAAACAGTTAATCCCCGCCCAGCACTGCTTTTCTGTCCCCTCTTTCAAGCACATTCAGCTTGGCTGACTGGCTCCAAGCTGCCTTCAGCAGGTCACTTGCTCTGCCTGGGCAGCCCTGGCTCTTTGTGCTCCAGTGGCATTTCTGCTGCCTACCGAAAAGAAAAATCACTTGGCCATCACTTTCTCACAAGCCAGAGCTTTGGAAAGGGGCTCAAGAGCTCTCGCATTCCCTTTGTGCATCTCCTAATTCACCAGGGGCAGACTGACATATGGAGCAACAGCCACCGCAACATCATGTAAAGTTGAGGTTCTCAAAAGCTCGTGCTGGGGGAGTGAGGAAAACATCAGCAGAGAGCAGGGAATAGCCTAACAGTGTCTGGGTAGGAAAGCAGTCGGGATTTTTTAGTCCAAGTGCCTGTGGCTCCACACACACTGCCAAGAAAAGTTAGGAGACTTTAGGAGTTGTGTATGCTCCTCTGGAAACCTAGAAATTCTTATCTGTCTTCTGCTAACTGTACTCCTCCAAAAAAACTTCATCTCCCCGTGTTTGAACAAGGGATTGATTTGCAGTTCAATGGCTGTGGTTGAAATTTGACCGGCCATGGGCTTGCTGGTTTACCCTTCCATCTGTGCTCCTTGCACCGCCAACCACCCTTGTACCAAAGCAACAGGTACGAGCAGGCCACATCTGCTTGGCAACAGGCAAATGTCATTTCCAAACACATCATGTTAAGCCTTTGTCCCTGTAGTCACATCCATCTAAACCTAATGCCAGTTTATTCCTTTTAACTAATCCCCTATTAAACAGCCAATGGCAAATATAAACCTTGTTTTTGAAGTTGCCTTTCACGGGCTAATGGAAACAACATCGCCACAGTCGGCATTGGTGCCTGCTCCCCAGCCGAGCTCACCCCGGCTTCCCACAGGCCACAGGTTTTTGACATTTTCAGCTTTGCAGTGTCTGTATCCTGCTGTCTGCTTCAACCCTGGTGTCCAGGGGTGAGGACCCCCTAGAGGGACAGACATGGTGGCATGGGCTGCTACCTCTTTGGGGCACTGTGCACCTGGGTGCCTCCTCCTACATCCACAGCCACTGCCAAGGAGAGAGGGGCTGATGCTGTCAGAGGACCTCTCCAGTGCCCACCAAGGTGTGTTGTCTCTCTCTCCCTCCCTCCCCTTTGCTCTCTCTCGCACACATGCACACTCCTCCTCTCTCCTCAGCAGTGTGGCTCCTTGCCAGCATATTGCACTGCCTCTGGGTATCTCACACTCCCTTGCTTGGCTGACTCTTTACTCACCTGGCCCCATCGGATCTTTCTGATTTCATTCCTGCCTTCCCTTTAGGCACAAAACTTGTCGTTATTACATTTTCCACTCCCTGCTGGGCTGTTGCTTTGCCTTCCTAATAATTCAGGATACTTTAAAGTAAGTTGGGGTGTTTAATTTGAATCTTTTCTTTCTTCTTCCTCAGTTCGGAAGGAGTGGGCATGTGTGCAAAGGAAAGGAAGCTGCTACTTCCCTCTCTGCACATTAATATCCTTGCATGTGTGTACACGTGTCACATGCATGTTCTATCTAATGATTGATATAGGTAGTCTATATGCATATATATACATGGTCTGATCGCAGTGGAGTTCTGGCCACCCCCTTCTGTGGCACTGAGATATGTTGACCTCCCATTGCTTCCTATTCACTTGACACCAGGGTGTCTGGTTTTATCCAAATGAGTGGTTGAATGAAGCTCTTGGCACAATTTTTTTTTACTTCAGAAAGGAAGACAAAGAGGTCTTTCATGACTAACTTGCAGAAGGCACTTCCCTTACCTCTGCTCCCTCCCTCACACACCTCAGGCGGCAGGCAGCCTGGTCAAATCAAGCAGGGAAATCGTCGGGGGGGGGGGGGGGGGGTAGAAAAAAATCTGCTACAATTATTTGGCACCCGATGCTCATTTACTGTGCACACATTATCACAGTCCTAGCTCATATAAGAAATCTGATGTGAGCAGTATGGGCTGGGTTTGGCCCATCTTATTTACTCCAAAAGAAGTACCCACAGAGTTTTATAGGGCTTCAAATATTGCAGAAGCATTAAAAGTAAAGCAAACAGGTGGCCTTTTATTAAAAAAAAAGTTGAAGCTTTATAGGCACATAGTATCAGACAATGTATATAGGAAATATAAAACCTGCATGGGGACGGGGCAAGCAAACACTCAACAAATTTTCATTTACAACATAAGGTCCCAGTCCCATGCCTGATACATGAAGTTGGACCTTTATTTCACCATGGGGTCCTGAGAAGGGCTTGTTCTGTCCTGAGTTTCCCATTCTTCTGGGCACAGTGGGAGGCCCTGAACCTGATTTTGGACATGACTGTCTGACAATCTGCCGTCTTCCCCCTGCATCACTAAAATCGTTGCAACACTATACCCTCATCTTTTAAAGATACAAGGAATAGAGCATCCTCAATAGCAAGACACCTTTATTGGTTGATACTCCTAAGCCCAGGCTAATTTGCCTTCAGAATAGAGTTTAGAAGGTGCCTGTTCTTCTGTCATTTGGGGAATTCTGCACAAGCTTTTTTCCTCCTCTTGTAAGACTTTTATATACCTAAGAGAAATGGAAGATTAGTCACACAAAATCGAATACTGGACTTCATGGGAGTGTGTTTAGTGTTATACACAAGAATGTAATGTTGAATATTTTGCTGAAAATAGGCATTGCCCTGCACTCTAAGAAAACTTTTGACCACATTTGAACATCCAAATTCTACCCATGTCCGGATTAGTTTCTTTCACTGTCTAGAAATTTCTCATGGAAACATGTGAAAGATATACAACTTTCAGGGCCTTGGATGAAGTTTGAGCCATCTGAGGCTGTACCCTGGTGACTATTTCTGGTGGGCTTCAAGTTGGCCACCTACACAGCCAGCCATCCTAAGCAAGTTGTTTGGGCTTTTTCTGTAGGCCATAGCCAAAAGTTGGCCCTTTGAAAGGACAATTCTTCCCTGTAAATTAAAAGTGGCTGCGTTTCTCCAGCGACAACCGTCAGTTTGGTCCCATGGTCACTTGAGATGTGGAGGTAACTGCATCCTGAGAAGAGGTGTGATTAATTGTCCTGTCAAAGGGCTTTCTCTTCTCCATGGTCTGCAGAGGCAGCCCCAAAACTACTGATGACTGAACTAGAAGACTAACTTAGATCAGGATAAAATTCAGAGCTGAAACCCTCCTTTGTTGCTCTGAGTCTCCAATGAGATCCAGCTCACACTTCCACTCCAGAGGTGCTGTGAGGCCAGGGACGTTGCCTCATATATCAGGGCATTTCAAAGCACTTTTAAGACTTCATTAACCTGGGTGCCAGGTAAGAAAAGCCTGAACAACAGGGATGAGCCTGCAGCAAACCTCTCTTCCCTGTGTGCACCATAAACAGAAGTGATGCCCCTACGTGTGGACATTAAAATGCTCCCACTGCCTAATTTCCTGTTCTCTATGAAGTAGGTGCAACGAGCCCCATAACACCACTGAGGCAGACCCATGGCAGGCAGTGGTGGAGATGGGTGAGGTTACAGACCCCTGTCAGTGCCAACTGGCATAGGGGCACCAGGAACATTTTAAATTTGCTAATCCCTTTTCAAAAGATGCAAATTGCTAAGTCAGTTCTAATGCCAACTTGGCTGCTTCTCTTCAACCAAAGAATTTAATACAGCAGAGGTCCCCTGAGAAGCAAAAATAGATTAAACCCCCCCTAAAACTTTGGTAGTTGGTTTTACATACTGTGAGCCTCAGGCTGCTACTTGAATTTCACTTCAAACGTTTACTGCAAAGTATCAGCTAATTTTTTCTATCCGCCTGGTTACTCTTTAAAGGAGAAAATTTCATTAACAAACCATGGATATAAAATATGAAATCAGAGATCAGCTACTGCAGAGGAGAAGCCAAACATCACTAAAAAGGATTAGTTTCTTTCACTGTCTAGAAATTTCTCATGGAAGACCTTGGCTGCCCTTTTGATATTAAAACTTCCTAACAAGTATTACACAGGAGTTTTAAATTAGAACTTGCTGTCATTGGGACAGTTATAAACCTTAAATATGTCCCTTTGCAAGTTGAGCTCCTGCAAAATGCATGTATGCGTGGTGGAAATCACTGGGAAATGGGTGTGTATTTGTGGAAGATTGCCAGTCGGACCCATTAATTACGGCAGGAGTTCTGCCAGCTGATTTATAAAATGAGCACCCAAGTTATTCCAATTAATTCCCATAATTCCACTCTGGATAGTAGGCCACTAGTCAAAGTAAAATAAAGTTTTCTCCCAAGGGTGACCTAGGAAAACCAATTTTCTTTCCTACCGTGAATTCAGTAGAGTTCCTCTGGTTTATGCTGGGGGAGAGGATCACTGCTTCCCAGGTTGCTTTCTAATTAATAATTATATATAGTGCAGTTGGGCAAGGTTACAGGCCCCCTCCAGTGCCAGTTGGCACAGAAGCACCAGGAACATTTGAAATTTATTAATCCTTTTCTTCAAAAGATGCAAATTGCTTTAAAAAAAAAAATCAGAGAGGAGAGAGCAATGCTATGAGTTTTAGGCACCATCACGAGTCAGGGGCAGAGGCACCTGCCTGCTACTAAGAAATATTGCCATTTCCATTTCCATGGCTTTCTTTTGCCCTTTACCTTCTGATATTGGCCACATTCCCAGCCATCACATGAAAGCCTAAACAGTGTTCCAGGAAGCTGTAATGTGCTTGTGTGTGTGTGTAAGGGACTTTTGGCTCCCTTGAACGTCTGTATCAGGTCTAGGAATATATGAACTGTGACTAGCATACCAATCACTAGAGGTAACTGGAAACTCTATTTTCCATGGAAATTTAAAATTTGTATGTGAAAAGGCAAATCATTTTGGTGTTTGAGCATTCTGTTTCAACAGGACATCAAGGTTTTCTGCAAAGTGAACATTTTATTTCAAAGGGGAGAGAGGGAAGAGTATATTGTTAGCTCAGAACAGTTTCAGACTTTCAAGAGAAATTCCAAGCAGGCTGCTAATAACACTTCAGTGGTATCCGGCATAATTGAAAACTCCACTGGAGCCAATCAAGTTAAGCCAGTGTAAAAATGGCGTAAGTGAAAAGAAGCCAGTCACATTAAATTGGAACGAATTTATAAAACCACACTTCCTTTTCACCTGTTGTAGAGGGTCTTTTTCCCCCTTCCTGGGGAGTCAATCTATTCTTCATTCTATTTCAATTCCATTTTCTAGATCCTAAGCCCATGAGCAACATGGGCCTCTCTGGCTTTGAATGCTTTATAAAAACGACTTAAAAGTACTGACACAATATTTTCCTCGAAAATACTTTTGTTCTAAACATACAACTTCTGTTTTGGACTCTAAGGTATTTGCTTTCAATGTATAAGAGTGGAGCCAAACAGAACCTGACTCCACAACCTGCTGTCCAATGAAGTATGTGAATTTTCCAGAACTTATTACATCTATTCTATATCACCGTATCTTAGGCTTGTTGTGTTCATGATGTCATAATCTCCCAAACCCACAAACAAAGCAAAGTCTATCCAGGTCAATTGCAAATCTGCTCCGCCTCCCATATTTTTTCTTTGTTTTATTCCATTTCTGACAACAATAATCTCCTTTAATTGCCGGTTCTGCCAGTCGCACAATGGACCTTGCCTTCTGTTATCTGACCAGTAGAGCTCATAATTAGTGCTTAATTATAGTTTATAGAGCCACTTTGGTCTGAGAGGAAAAATCTGCTTTATTACAGTCAATGAAGTATTTAAAGCTATGTCCAGGGTTGGGACAGGTTTATTAAACACTTGGGTAAACAATGATAAACTAACATTGATTGAGCAATTCGATAGCTTCTCTTTTATGCTCTGGTTTAAAAAAAAAATCCAGATAGAATTAAAAATAACTTGGCATGGTAATGGAATGTCTCCGCTAAGAACACGCGGCTGCCAGTGGGGTCTATCGCGTTGGATGTAACTCAATCTCAGCTCCAGAAAAGAGCACTTTGCAAAATATGTGGCAGCATCATTGGTATTATCTGAAAAGGAGGAGGGAGAAAGAATTCACTAAGGTCCTTCAGTCTGTTCAGAGCTAAATAAAGAATGATACTGCTGAGCATGGGTGTGTTTCTAGGGGAAGCTGCCAGAACTAATGAAAAAGCGCGGAGTTGATTTTCTTTTTAATTTTGCTTCCCTGGTTTCTAAGTCTTTCAGGGGAAATTGGAGATTGTCCTGAAATCATGACAATTTTGAGTTTAAATAGCAAATTCTGATACAAACAAAAACACACTTTATCTGGCTGCAGGTGCCCTCACACCTATCAGCTAACCGAGACAATATTATTCTAGGCTTGGTTCCAGTAGGTCTGCCAGGCCACACAGGCTGAAATGGGGAAAAGTGAAATAAAATAACAATTTTTGAGAAACAGAGGAGGGAAAGGATTGCGCAACATCATTTCTCCTTAGTTTTCATGGCAGGTAGTAGTCTGTCTAACCACATCATTCATCCCTCTATATCAACAAAAAGATTAACAAGAGGTGGCTTTTAATAGACACAATTATTTTTTTACCAGGTATGATTTTCAGAAGGAAAATAATTTTCAAGATCTGGATAAGAATTCAGTTTCTTGGGTTTTTTTTTGGGGGGGAGGGCAAAACTGTTTACTGTTACATTTATCAAATCCAAAACACCGCAAACTTCAGCTCCTCTCCTCATACAGGTATTTTCCTCAGTTCTTTCCTTTTCTCCTGAAAATGTGATGCACTTTTCCATTCCAAGATATGATGAGATCCCCCCTTTTCCAGGGGAGACAAGATTTTTTTTAGCCTTTCTTGGAGGAAGAAAGAGAAAAAGAAAGGAAAAAATAAATCTGCCAACATGAAATCACCAAAGAATATTTTTCTAAAGTGACAGCAGCATCATTCCTTCTTTAGCTGTGGACAGATGGAAGGCCACTGAAATGTGCAGCCTCAGTCTATAGCCAGTTTATCCCTCTCATAAGTTTTATTTCTTTATCAGGGAGGGTGATTTCATCATACTTGAAATAAATAGCTAAACAGATGATTTATTCATCACACAAGGTAGAAAGGTGATTATATTTGACCTTTTTTGATACACGTGGTTGTGGTTATTTAAACAGACTCGGATTAGAACAGGCTTGGACATCTCTGAAAGTTGCATTTGCCCGGCTGCTATTGAGTTTTCTTCTGTCTCTTCCCAACTGATGAAGTCATATTGTTATCAGCGGTATATATAACACTGTAACATGGTATCACCATATCTTGGGGAAATGGAATTTGCACAGGATGCCTGTGCTGAGCTCATAGATGAATTTCTATTGTCCATTATCGTTTATATCTAATATGAACCATTCTACACAGCTCGTCTCTAATCCCCATGCTTGTTAAGGAGCTTAAAGAGTAAAATCAGTTGATTTCAGGGCCCTTTGGAGTTCAAGGTCAAAGTGATTATTTCCTTTTTTTTTTTTTAAAAGCACGGACTCATCACAGTTTCCAAAGTTCAGTTCTTTCCTGGTTCCCTAATTAGAAACTGTACCAAGAGCATATCTAGAGGCTTTTATACATGAGATCAACCCTTTGCCCTGGGACCAATTATGGAAAAATAGCTTTACACATTTCACTGTTTGAATACCCGATGATCATACATGCTGTCGTGTTCTACAGTGAAGCCACGATAAAAATCCTGCCATTAGCAATTTTGGTCTATACCATTATCGTAGTTTAAAATTAACATATTCACACCAAAGCATAAGCCCATCAAGCAACACTCACACAAATAGAGTCACAACATACACTTGCATACATGAAGTCACATGCATTGGAAACTTACAGGAAAAGATATTCATAAATTAGAGTCAGTGTCATATTTTCCTCTCTTGGACACCTCTCACCTTTCCTTAACAAAATACACAGTTTTGTGAAAAACCCAAAATGAAACAAAAAAAAGAAAATCCTCAGTTTTCAAGTAAAACCAGATATTTCCACAGAAAGCATATATTTCCCATGATCTTTTTTTTGTTTAGTTAAAACCCAGTCAACCTTAGTTACATATAAACATATATTTACACAAATTCCAAATTCACACACTGCTAGTATAAAACATGGTTACAAAATTAGAACTTGAAAACTTGAATTAGTGCTTTACAATCTTTATAGCCCTGACACATATATTTGTACATACCATATAGGTAGGTATAGTTGTTATACATGTGTAGGCAGGTACAAAGACAAGCGGGCAATAAGCATGTGAACACATTGTAAGAGTGTGTCCCTATGTGTAAATGTAAAACCTCCTGTAACCAGTGATTTTCTTTCAAATTTAAGTGGCATCTGAATGAGTTAAAAAAGGGTCAGAGATTAGAAAGCATTGTTTAAGACTCAGGAGAGAGTTTTATGCTCCCCTTTTTGAGAGCTAATAAAACATATAATGCATGAATGTCCCTAAAATGCTCTTATTGCTCCCTTTGCCCATCAGTGCTTTGGTCCCCAAGTTGCTGCTAGCACTGCTGTGATCTGAGCCCTGGCCATTGACCTCCTATTAACCTCTGTAGCAACCCACAGATATTTAAACGAGAGGCATGCCATGGAGCGATGCCTGATCTGATAAGAGACAGAATCAGCTCCACTGGGCTGGAGCCCATGTCTGAAGCAGAAGGTGCAGGAGAAACCCAGGGAGTCCTTTACTGAAAGGGTTCTTCCGTGGCATGAGCACTGGAGCCCTTTGCAAGGGCCTGCCCTCTCTAGAAGCGTATTAGGAATTCAGATCAGGCAGTATCAGCATTTATCACACTGAACTTTTAAGAAAGTGCTGCCTAAGCGTGACTTCATAAGTGGCTCCATGCTCTTGAAACACTGCTGAAAGCCTAATGGAGACAGCTCTGTTACTTTCACCAGCCTTCTTCAGTGCTTTACCACGGGACAAAACACTTGACTTCTCTTTTTTTTTTTTCTTTTTTAAAGTCCATAATGAAGACCAAATACCACTTCTTCTATTAATTAGCATGGCTAGAGAGTCACCAACCCTCTTTGATCCTTTGAACTGGTGCTGATACTCAGAGCCTACTGCATCTAAGCCTCTAAGCCATTTGCAGTATCTATCCTCTTCCTTCTCTGCTGTGCACAGCTTACAGAAAAGGGTTGATACTAGGTCAATAGGGTCAGCATCTGCTGTAATCCTGCAGGAGAGTTCATGATAGAGCCTGAGCATATCAAGCCAAAAAAAATGTTTAGATTACCTCTCACATAGATCTTTTTTTTTCTGAAGTGATTTACTGACAGGCTTCACAGTCACTCCCAGGGCAGGGCATCCTAAGGAATATTAAAAGTAATAGACTCCACAGCCATATTATTTCCTTGGGATATTACCAAAGGAAATCCAACCTTGTAAAAGGCCTTAAGTGGTGCAGGCCGTCCTCAGTGGTAACAGTTAAAAGGAAAAAAAAAATAGATGTTCTATGAGCAGAGGAAATAATGATGGCCAGTTTCTCCAACCATGTCCTGACATTGCCTAAATCACCAGGCCACAATACTCTGTGCCTCCTCCCTGTCCCTGCCATTGCTTTGGAGTCCCTTCTCACATCACCTGCCCATTCAGCTCAGTAGAGGGCCAAATGCACTACAGCTGGTTCAACCTGTAAACAGTCCGACCTGTACTTGTGCACTGCCTGAGCTGTCTTTTATTCCAACAGGAAAACTCTCCCTTCCACCAGCTGTCAGTTCTCCAAAAACATTTAGTATCATAATGCTAATAAATACCTCTATTCCTGTGCCAAATTTTGCTGAAACTAACCAGCAAGTTCAAAACTTATGGAGGAGAGACTGGCAGATGGATGGACAGAGTCAGCGATACAATACTAAATATTTAACAGGTTCTTCCCCAATGTCATTTTAGCTTAATTACTCATATCAGCACCTTCTCGACTAAACAGATGAGTTGCATCATGGCCAAAAGATCATGAAATAGGACCCTTGTTGAGCCAATAAGGGGAAATGGGTAAAGGAGTTCATGACCTTCAATTTGAATCAATACTTACCAGCTTTTTAAATTCAAACAACCATTAAAAGTAATTCCAAACAGACTCTATCTACCATAATAGTGACTAGCATGCCCAAGAGATGGTTTTTAAAGTACCCAGTCACTAAATTTCACAGTGCTTTATAAATCAGCATCAACACTGTGAATTAATTCCGAAAGCAAACTTGGCCTCTTGCAAATTCTGGGACCAATTCTGAAAGCATAGAAATGTTTCTGCCTGCTTAGATCAGCCCAGCAGCAAGGTTAACCTAAATGCCTGGAAATATTTACTTTTATAAACCCCATTGAAAAGTAACTCAGTGAAATTACAAAGGGGAAGAAGAAATGCCTATCAAACTACTTTCATTTCATCTTGGAATAAGGGGTGCCCATCCTTGCCAGTCCCTCAGTGCAGAGGCAGAAGAAAAACATCTCACCATGCTGGGAGCAAACAGTAGGAGGCAGGAATGTGAGAGGTGCTGTGAAGAAAGCAGTGGGGAGAAACGGTCAGTTGGGGTGGATAAAGGCATGAGTCCAGCCAAACAAAGCGACAAACATTCATCCAGCTCATGTCAAAAAAGACACATAAGGTGTGTAACATATCGATAAATCCCTCACCAAACCAAAATGCAAGTTGCAATGTGAAAAGCTAAAGCATGTAAACACTTGCAAAATAGACCCTACAGCACTAATTCCAGCCCTACTTAGCCAAGTAGGATACTACTGCTTTGCATGAAGCAGATAGCTTATTTCTGAGAAATCATCTCCCAGAGCAAAAATGCAGTTTTTTCCCAGCTCTATTAAGGAAACATGCCAGTTTCAGGCTTCCAACAGGGAAAGGGAATAATGAAAAAAAAAAGAGTTTATAAATTATGAAAAGCAAGTTGACAGTGTGTCCTTATAAATATGAAGATTACCTATGCTACCCTCATGAATCTGAAAAGTCACAGTTTAAAAAAAATGGTAAAAACTACAGATTCAGCAAACTGAAAAATAATGGGCAGGTTTTGCTGACCAGGGAAAAGTCTGCAATTTAGTTCTTTTCTTGTTTAACATTTACAGTATATTTCACCACCCAGAAATATTATTATGTTTACAGGAAAAGCCCCATTTTCCACAGAAAGGTCCCACTATTGACAATATGAATATCACAGTGAAATACAGTCTGATACCTTGGAATATCCTCTGAATGTATTTAAAGTCTCCAAGGAAAATCCTCTTTTTCTAAAAACAAAGATATTTGTTATGTCAGCCAGTACATATTGACACGCAGATATATATGAGTGTGTGAGCCTGTACGAAAAAGTCACACGTACAGTCTCTTGTTTACAGGATTACTATTTCTAATAGCTCACTAAATCACAGTGTTAGGAAAGTTTACAGAAAAAGTAATGGACTGATCAGTTTAAGAAAGACATAAACATGCAAATAAAAGTGTGTCCTTTCTCTCATCCGACGCCTATATATGCGGTACATTTTATACTGTAAACCATGCTGATCTCAACTACAGGCTCTAGGCACTGCTGTTACTAACAGTTAATCTCATTCTGAGCCACAGCAAGCACGTGCTTTGGGTGGATAGTCACTAGAGTCTAAGGTGTCCCATCTAATAGATGGTTTGAAACGTCAAAAAGTGCCTTAGCCCCAAATGGAAACGAAAGTTTCAGTCAGGAAAATCGTCACAAATTTAAAATTAATAAAATGCTCCATTACTAAAAGTCAGTTTATAACTTCAGTGTTAACCCATTTCGGCAACTTTTGGAATAAAAAAGCTATGTATTTATTGATTAGGAGCACGAACAACATTGAAATAGGTCACTTAATACTTTCAAAACTTCCTCTCCTGCAATAGTAGGGGGCTCAGAATTAAATTGAAGCTGGCCTTTTTAGCAAGAAAGGAAGGAGAGTCAGAATTCCCTGAAAATTTCCCTGTTACATCTGCCGAACATGGCTTTGGTTTTCTTGGGAATTATTTTTTGAAACACACCAAGTTTTCTCTATTAGTGCTGTATAACTATCATCTCCAGTGCAGAGCCTGGAGGGAGTTTGGGAGTATGACTTCATCAGAATAACTACCATGTATTCAGAAGTTTGGTTTGGAAAGTAGCTGAGAATACTGAATAGATTCAGCCCACCCTTCTTTGATGAAATAGCTCCATACTTTACAAGGAGGACAAGTTCTCTTCAGCATAAAACTAATCTTTTCAATCTGAAAAGGTGCCCAACAGATCAAAGTCCTGTTGAAATGTTGTATATAAAAAGAGGAGTAATAATTTTGAATTACTGAGCAAGTTTAAAATTTACATTTTCAGTTTGGGAGATGAAAAATTTTCTCTTAGAATCATTTTCTGCTGGTAGAAAAAAAATCGCTCTTCCTTATACAGCCCCTTTCTACAGAAAAAAAAAATATCTACTTTGTTCCCCAAAGTTTTATTTTCTATCAGGAAAGCTGAAATGATACATCCTGTAAACTAACATTGAAAGTTTTTTTCCAGTTTAGATTAAAGCTTGTGAATTAATCCAAAGCTGGAACTATAACTGCCTTGTATGGATAAACAACGTTAAATGCACAAAAGAAGTCTATAGACCAGCTGTATCCTAAGGAAATAACCCAGATGGAATCAAACCTGAAGGATTTCATGTTCCACTCCCAACACTTGGTAGAAGCCTATAAGGTACCTGCAGGAGACCCACAGGAGACTATAGCTACCAATGAAGTTGGAGGGAGAAGGCAAAAAGCTGCCTCCAAGAGAAGCAAGAGGTGCTTCTGGACACAGATTTCAGCTTCATGGCCTGAACCCTACCTAGGGGTGAACAACCTCATCCACGGTGTTTGATAGATCCTGAGAAATTTGCAGGGTTTAAGAGCCGCGCAGCACCAATATGCAAAGTATAATTTCATCTCAGCTTTTTCCTTAAGCTTTGCTTCCCCCACCTCCTCAGATTTACACCCTGAGGGAATTTTTGGTCTGTCATGTGCAGTTTCACATGCAGTGATCAACTACAGATATCAGGACTGGATAAATCAAGACTGATTCACAGCCCAGTTCAGTCTGAACAACTGGAGAACGGGCATCAAGATGTTGTGAATCATAGCGGTTGTAGCACTTCGTTATCCCTTTGCAGTTCATTTGTTTTTGTTTTGTTATGAAACACTAAAAAAAAAAATAAACACCAAACCCAAAACTTTGTTTTCTGCAAATTTAATTTGCATCCTAAAAATACCATTTTAGGATTACAGAGAATGGAACACTTCCTGCAGAATGGCATGAAATTAATTATAAAAATTATAAAACTAAGGGATGCAATACTCAGTCCAAGACTCTGGATACATGAAGGGTGGAGATGTTTTGTTATGCAGCACAGGGTCCTGGATGCGAGCGATAGAGAACCGTAGGAAGGGTGGCTGCTTTCCCTCCCAGCTGCCCAGCTCCACAGCAGAAACCCCTGGGTTGCCTTGGGACAGCAAAGGTTTTGCAGCAAATACAGTTTTCTTGCTCTGCTGCTAAATCACGCAGGAACTCTGGAGATGCCCAGTGCAACCACCCTGGCCCAAGGAGTTAGCCCACCATTGTGGCACCAAGCCCAGCAACCTGTGACTGAATTAGAGAGATGGAAAAACCACCACCCCGGAGGGACGTGACCCACTAGCTTTTCGATTAGTCATGAAACTTCCCAGCGCAGTGGCCTTGCGAGCGGTTTAAGCAGGGTGCAAACAGAGGCACAGCACAATGAATGCACAACTGGAGTTTGTAATTTTATCTCTAGAGCTGTCTTGTGTTTTCCCTTTTTCTCATTTACATACTGAACCTAAGGTTTTCCACAGCATGCATTTCTCCTCTCGTAAGCACCTCAACTCTTCTAGCCCAGCTCTTACAAAAAAAGCATACGGACATACTTTTCCTTCCCGGAAAAATTTGGTGTCGCTTCTCCCCCCCACGAGACAATAAACAGAATCGTCTTCGGTTACAGCCAGCTTTCACCCCAAGCCTCCACGAGCGGGTGCAGTAGCCAAACCAGGGTGCTCATGCCATCACCCCACAGCCAGCTCTCTGCCCACCCTCCTCCGCAGGCCCAGCACCACGGGGCTGGCCGATGGTCTCAGAGCACCCCACTGCAATTTAGGACCCCGCTCCTAGTTCAGCAACTCTGTGAATCCTGGCTGTATCAAAGCCTCTGCTTGCGCTGTGTGAATCCAGAACAAATCCCAGGGGATCAGCAAATGGCTTTTAAAAGCAACTTGATCGGCGAGTTCAGTTTTGCCTGCATTTGTTACACGGCTTGGAAGGTGACGTGTTTAACGTGGCATGACGGACCGTGGCCGAGGCTGCCCTGTCGGGCTGTCCTTGAGTGACGGATGCCTGGGGTGGGGACAAAGGGGGTGATTTTGGGGAAAACTCCTGCCCTTCCACCAAAACCTACCCAGACCTTGTTCCTTAACCTCCAGCAGTTCAATAGGCTTGGCTATGGGCAGGGGGGGAAGGATGAGGAAGTCAGGCTCCCAAAATTGATTTCATTCCAGGTAATACTTCTTACACAACAATCTGTTCCTTTCAGAAGGACACAGATTAGGGAAGTATTTGGTCAAGGGGCAGTAGAGGGCACTCCAGGCCAGATCAGGTTAAGTTTTGGTCACTTTATCTCTTCTTGTTGACGTAAAGGCTCGAGGCCATGGCCTGGGGTTTTCCTGCAGAAATGTGTTTACAAGCAGGTCAAGGACTTGCAGACAGATAACCATTAACAAAACAACTTTTCTATTGACAAAAGAGCACAGAATAGTGCGTTGGCAGATGAATTCTCTTGTTTTGTTAAAAAAAGAAGAAAAAAAAAGAAAGGGAAGTTAAATCAAAGGACTGCACCCCATCTGATTCTCACAATCATGTTTTCTAGCTAGGATTTAAGATCCCAACTTACTCCCCATCCACTTGCAAAATGACACTGAGGACTTAAGCCAAAGTGCTGTATTCAGTAATAAATCGAGCTGGGATTTGCTACTGGTCAGCAAGCGTGTGAGGCTTGTTAACAGATTTAACTCCAATTCTGCTTCCAAATGAGAAATGACTGTGGCTCTCCAGCCCAAGGAAACATTCAGCCTGAGAAGCTCACCTGGTTTCAGGTTTCCTTGCAAACCTCCCAGAGCCGCAGCCCTGCTCCCATCCCCACTCTGCCTCCCTTCCCAGCCCCTAGCAGGTTCATCGAAAGGTTTTGCAAAAGCTCAGGAACCGTTCAAGTAAACCCCAGTCGATTTATGGGTTTTGTGCACAAAGCATGTGAGTGCTGCAGCTGCGGCTGAAGGTAACCCAAATGGATCACGCTAAGTTTTGCCTTGGTGTTTGGCATCCACTCAAAATCCCCAGCCTCAGAGCTTAAAGTCAATCGATGCTGATATTTCTGTAAAAATGTAATGAACGAAAATTCCTGTAGCTACCTCTCTAGCTAAAAGCACTGTTTTGTATGAACACGACAAAACAGGATTTTAAACAGCCATGAGTACTGTAGACAAAAATTTCGACAAAAAATAGTTGAAAAAAATGCCACTCAAGAACCATGGTTATTTGCTACCTGTCAGTCACGGTTAGGATATAACCAGTGGGGGAAGTGGCTTCTCGGAAAGCCTTGTTCAATCTTACTGGAGGAATTTGTGGTCTATTCTGTATACAGTTTGTGGTATCTGAGTCACGACCTGACTCTAAGACATGCTGGATTTTAAATGACAAACGCTGTCTCTCTGACGGAGGCCTCGCATTAGTCAGAAACCAAATGTGTGTGCACTAGGGAGAGCTGGGACATTTGATGCCCAAACAATAAAGCAAGCAAAACAAAATGAGCTAAGCCAATTGGAATCAGCAGAAGAGGGTTCGTGTAATTAATCTGGCTGTACTAGCGGGTTAACATTCAGCCTGTGGTGCGAGCAACTAATATATGAGCTGGAGGGAAAGACCGGTGTGTGCCTCTGGGTGCACAGCCACGTCTGTGGTTTTACACACCATGCAGGAAAAGTAAAATTATTTCCAAGGAAATGCTGGAAACTGAGGGGAAAGTACAGATGGGTTAAATCTGAGTTCTAATTAAAATAGCAACCCTCGGTTTGTTTTCTTTTGTTCTTCCCTCCCCATCGCTCTCTCCCTCGCAGACACAACCAGCCTTTGCATCGGCAAAGGGTCAGGAGGTTCTTGGAAACTGCTGCCTATGGAAGCTGGACAACGTGGCATGTGCAGGCTCAGCATCAAAACACCACTCAAAACCCCTGCCTTCACCCTGGCCCTCCCTTTTAAAGAGCCAGCTGCTCTAAAAGAAGCTATTTTTTCAAGGAAAAGCTGCCTTGTCATTACTAAACAAGACACTAAGTGCCACTACACTGCAGTAGCATTCCTGTTTCTCCAATGCCACTTCCCTCCAGCCCCATTAATACTATTAAAAACTCAATAACTTTTTCTATTGCCTTTGTTTAAATCATATTCTTCTATGAAGTATAGCTATTAAAAACACCTGTAAACTCTTCCTATTAAAATGACATTTTAAAAGGCTTGATTTGAACATGGCTATGTCACTTAAAGTGGAAAAGTTTCTGTGAGTTCCCTTCCAAGCTGTTAAAGATTAGCTTGATGTAGATAAGACTATTCCCCAAACTCATTATCTGTCTTCAAAATGCACCTTAAGGACTACTTAATAAAGTCAAGGTTACGTGAAGAGTATTTCAGTGAAAACCAGTGAATGACTATTAATAAATCTGCATTACAGATTGGTTATTTTGTCTCTGTCTTTCATCTGAGCAATAGATGATCCTTCTGTTCTCTTTTTTTTTTTAAACAATATGCATGTGTTTCCTCCTTGTACCAGCCACCAACGAATCAGAGACAGCAGCAGTAGTAGAGAACATTTCAGCATGCTTACAGCTAATGTGATGTACACAATGTAAAATATTTTGCAGGGAAGGATCTCATATCTCTGGCCAGCGCAAATTAAATTATGAGGATTCCTGACTGGACCAAGCTTACCTTTAAGAAGAAAATCATCATGGTACTCTTTGTATAACTGCATTTTTATTTCATGTTTCCTATTTTAGTACTATTGGCGTGAAGCATCAACCTCATGAGGTCCAGCCCCAGATAGCAGCAAGCCCATCCAGAAGTGAAGCACTACAACTTTTTGAAATAGGAAAACTATTTGGCAGGAGTTGTTCTCAAGACCTTCTCTTCTGTTTTCCGCAACACTGCAGAGCTGGTGTTTTAAGAGTTCAACTGGTACTGAAGGTCCTGCAGTACCCCGTGCTAAGGACAGTCACAAAGCTTCATCGTCACCTGTTTCTGACGGAGCGGATTGGGAAGTTTCTGGTGTCTAAGGACTGGAGTCTTATCCTGCAGTTGGTCTCACTGATCCACCCACACAGCGAGGAGCACTGTCCTGCCCTGGGATCGCATGAGGAGCTCCATCCCTACTCCTCTCCATGGAGAGGATCAAGGTGCTCCAGGACACTTATATGTCTTCCTATGGCTGTCAAGGGGATTAATATGGGAGCAGGGGAGAGAGGGAGGAAAACTTATCACAGTCAACCTTGCTGGAAATTTGGAGTGGAAATCTCAGGATTAATTCAGTCTACCTTTTAGATTTCTCAGTACCTCTAATGTCTAAATACTCTTTTTTAAAACTATTTCTAGTTTCAGCTGAAAGCAGTCAGCACATGTCGTGGTTTAGCCGGCAGCGCAGCCCCACACAGCCGCTCGCTCGCTCACTCCTCCACCGGTAGATGGGGGAGGGAATCAGAAGGGCAACGCTCGTGGGCTGGGATAAAAACAGTTTAATAATTAAAATTAAAAGAAACAACAACAGAAATGCAATGTAAAGGAGAACAACGAGAGGCGCAAAGCCCCGGGGGAGGGGGGAAGGGAGGGGAGAGGGGGAACGAACCGCCGAAACGAACCGCGCTCGCCGCCGCGCCGCTCCCGAGCCGCAACCTGCCCCCCCCCCCCCTTAATATACTGGTCAGGTGTCACGTGGTATGGAATGACCCTGCCATTGGCCAGTCGGGGTTCACTGCCCCCGCCATGGCCCCGCCCCTCCCAGCCCCCCCCCCCGCCACGCGGCAGAGCGCGGGAAGCTAGAAAGGCAGCCGACCCCCACAGTGAGGAGAATTAACCCCTTCTCAGCCAAAACCAGCACAACACAGAAGCTCAGAGCTGTGTGTGCATTAAAAGGAACCACGCAGATTTCTGCTGGACTGACTTGCTGGAAATTGTTGATTCACTTTACATGGAACAGCTCCAAAATACAATTGGTTACCTGTCATTCAACAATTTCAGAGTAATTTGCATAACACAGATGTTTCCGTATCAGCCATGTTCTACCTTATGCAGTAAAGATTAGCCTGATTCAAGGCCAGCAAAAAAAACCACCAATGACCTAAAAAACAAAATCCCACCAAATCTGTGTACATAATCACTAACTGCCCCTTACCTTTATCGTTAAGTACTTATATGAACTCTATGGTTGTTACCTCTGGAGCATGTATTTTTGAGGTGGGACTATATTTTTGCCATATATCTATCTCATGTAGTAAGCCCCTCAAAAATTTTTGTGTACATCCACAGGGATTACTGCACACAACTGAAATCCTGCTCAAGCCCATGCTCTGGGCTTGCCAGATGGAGAGCAGCTCTTGCCCAGGAGTCACATACTTTATTAGCATGATGCTGAACTTGAGCCTCTCAGCAGGGTATTGTGCCTTGATCAGTGTGAATTTAAACCTATCCACACTGCCAGCAGAGGCAAGCCCACCACGATCTGCATGTGCAAATGTAAATAACAACAGCAGTAGCCAACAATTACTCTGCAAAAGCTTGGATCTGCTCACAAACTACAACACAAATTTTAATGCTGACTTTATGTTCTTCAGTTTAGGGGATTTACACATAAGTTATGGGAAATCCAGTAATTAGGAAACAGGCCCTTGCGAGTCTCCTCAATCTACTTTCCAATTGAAATCCGATTCACTCTGTGTTTCACCTTTAGGAAATTTTTACTCCATGAAACCAAAAAGGCAACACAAAAGCAAAACCATCCCAGCCCTTCTAATGCTGCCCACTTCCACTCTTGGTTGAAACGCAGAAGCATGTTAGAGCGAAGACAGCACGATACCAACACAGGCACTGGGGCTTACAGGGAAAAATTCTCCCTGCAGAGCTGGTGGATCCAAGGAAACATCATTTCATTGCCTACACGCGGCCTGACAAAAAGCTCGGAGAGAACTGAAAGAGGACGTAAATCCTCCAGAAGATCAGACGCAGGACCTTGCAGTAATGCTAGGAGCTGGTGTCTTCGCTGCCTAGGGGAAGAGCTGGGCCAGCCTGAATTATCCTGAAGGAGAACTCGTTCTGTATTTTTGCACAGGTAGCAAAAGATTTAAAACAGGTGAGTGGTATCATACAACCTAAACCTTTTATTCTGCATTTCACATCTTCCTGGTTTATCTAAAACTCATGCTACATTGAGTGAATTAGGAGGTTGATTGAAAAGTACATTATATACTAGTTACCTGTGAGATGTGCACTTTAGAAGTGAAGGTTTAGGGGCAGAGGAAAGGCATATAATAAAGACTAGTGTACTTTGAAAGGTCTGGGCAATGCTGCAAGAAATGGCATTACCTCACAGTTGTCAAGGCTCAGAAGTTTTATTACCAAGGAATTCCACTTTTGCCTCTTATTCTTAACACAGTGACCAGTTCTGGGACTGAGAGGATTTGCTGATCTAATATAGATAGTGATTTCGTAGGTTTGTTCAGATTTATATAGACAGCACCCTGGGATCAGGAATTACATTTAAAATGTAATAAAATGTTCTTGTGCACTTTTACTCACAAATACTGTACTTAAAAAAGTAAACATCAAATAATCTCAGATATCTCTCAAGAAAATGTTGACATAGCTCCAAGAGCTCATACAGATGACTGAATAGTTTTCTGAGTAAACTTAATAAATTCATATTCTTATTCTTTCGGTGTAGCATGAAGTATCACATCACAGAGAAGAGAGAAAAGTAAGCCATATAATTTAGCAGAAATCTATTTTAAACATATATTGCAACATATAAAGATGGGATATAGACATTTATGTAGGCATGTTTTCGTACTACTTACAGTCTTAGAGTTTAAAAAATGATAGCCGTTAAGTTTCACCCATGCAAATGAATCAAATTCACATGGCTAAAAATCTGTCCCTGCTCCTAGAGTGAGACCTCAGTCCTTTCCTACTCAGCAGCAATGTTACAGTGATTTCAAGGGGCAGGATTTGACCCCTAATGTGTTCGGGACTTTGTGTAAGTTAGGAGTTTTAGCACAATTACTCCTCTAAGTAGTCAAAATGATTCATCTACATTATCTGTCTTTATTAAGCAGTCATTTACCCTAGTGAGTCCCACTCAAGGGAATCTTTATTATTCAGACAAGCCCTTACAGTCATAATGACACAAAATATATAGGAATAGTTAATAATACTGTTATTCCTATGTCTGTGGATAAACATCAGCTGGTAATTTTATATCAACTATTCATCGGAGCAGAGACAAAAATCTATAGTTTATGTGAGCAGACAACCCGTAATAATGTGCCAGGGATCTGGTGAATACTATAAAGCAAGACAGACCCCTGGGAGACACCAAATTTGAATTCTTAGTGTATTTTGCCCAACAATATAAAAGGAAGTCTGTCTTACAAGAATTAATAAGGATGTTGAAGACTGAAAAAAGATGTCATTTAAACCCTATTGGAGTCCATAGCTGTGCCAAAGCTGGTGGCATGACTGATATTATCAACCTAAAATATTTAAGGACCAAAATACCAAAAAATATGTTCTTTGTTCCACAGGGGATAGATTCCAGGTTAGAACTTACTCAAATCATTGATGGTCCCAAGGCCATCTCCAGTTGAAAAACATTGCCTTTGCAATAATTTCTCCCTTAAAAGACTGCACACGGACAATGCAGCTTAATAATACTCATGTGTCTCATGTCAGAATCCAAAATTAAGTTTAAAGAAAGGCCCCAGGGAGGCCTCTTTGTGTTTAAGAATATCTACAACCCTCTGAAATTTTCATAATAATGCCAGTCAGGGCCCCCACTTCTAGGTCAAGGGGAGGTGGAAGGGGGTTTCCAATGTAACATCAGATTGGAACCCCTTCATAGGACTAGGGGAGCATCTTCATTTCCAAGGCACTTGTAATTTCAGATGTGTTGGATGCTGAGAAGGTTCTTGATCCTTCAACTCTTATTTGGTGGAACAACATACATTTTTAAGATTTTTACATCACTTATAATAGAGATCTTAGTTTTGTTACAGTCTTGAGGGAATGGACCCCATATTTTGTGGGTTTTAAGCATCTGCTGAAGGACTGAAACTTCTTGATTAACAAAGTCCTATGTTTCTATGCAACTGGATTTTTAAGAAAAGGAAAAACTCATCATCCCTCTTAGGCTGCTTCAGTTAACAAAGAGGCATTGGGGTAGCCTCCAAAGGCACTGTCCTGCATCAAAGCAGTGCAAAACACTTCATTTTGAACCTACAGCTGAAGCAATCCAGAAGTTTGAGTGAAATAAAACCCATTTTCATCTCTCCATCTGCTTTCGGATGTTCTGTGCCATCCCTCAGTGTAGTACCTCGGCCATGTGCAGCTGAACTGGAGCTTCAGAATGAATACTGCAAGACTTTATGGAGTATCCTACTCTTTGATCTCCCTGGTTTCTGCCCATAGATGAGCACAGCAAGCTAAGCACACAAATTAGCAGTAACAGCTATTAACAGGCATCACAAAAGACACAAAGGGACACAAGTAGGTGGTTTACAGCATGGCAGATAAAAAACAAAGTGGGTATTTTCTTTTGCACACCACTCCTCCAGCAAGTTTAGGTTAAGAGACCAGAAGGCTAACAGGCAAACAGTCCACTTCTAGGAAATAGACTTTAAAAAATTATATATATTGAATCTGTGGGTAGTCCCCACAGCAGTGGAAATACCTTTGTCTTCTTAACAAAACCCTCTGTGAACAAAATTTTTTTGGGAAGACAGTTCTTGACCAGTGATTTCTGAGTTAAGACTAAAGAAATCAACATAGGCATCACCATAAACAGATTTCCGTGCATGAGGAAATTTAAAGGAAAATCAAACTGACACTGACTGCTTTGTAGAAGCAGAGTCATTTCCATTGACTCTGTTGTCCAAGGAGAAGCTGGAAACAAAAAACTAGTTATATTACTGGAGAACAGTTTACTAGCCTGTCTTCTACCCCAGTCACCCGTATGAAAACCCAAGGAGAGTACCCATAGCCAACCTTCTGCTATTTGGTTCTGGTGCTCAGAACTCAGCATTTCTTAGACCAAAGGACTGATCTAGGTCATGTTTCTATAGGTAGTTCTCTGTAGACCATTCAGCTCGTTACCCCAAGGTCTACCCCATCACACCCCCTGCCTTCCCAAATGCGTTCCCCATTGCCTGGGAAACAAGAGTCGAGGCGTGAGCACACTGTGTATGTGATACTTCTGTACTGTAACTATGACAGATCACCCTCAGTTTCATGCTGCTTTAGCAGTAGAAGCAACCTCCCCCCGTCCCCCACCAGCCAGTAAATGATGTGGACAGGTTTGTTTGGTGTTGTTTTGATAAACAACACACACTGATTAGAGTACCCCCATCAGATGATAGATTTGCAGACATGGTCTAACAAAATGCATTTTTCAATACAAATACCAATCTTTAGAGACAACTCATAAAAGTACTACATCAGGGATATCTCTAAAGCTGACACGTTTACAAATACATATATTTATACTATACATACATATATAAGAATAAAAAGCTGGAAAGGAAAAAAAGGAACAAAGATGCAATAAATCAGAGAACATCTAAGGATTTTTAGCCATAAGCTATTTCTTAAATCAGGAAGGAAAACATGCATTAATCAGAACATTAGCTCCAGACAGTGCAACAACATCACGAACGTTGCTACTGTACAGAAAGTCATGAATCATTATAGGCCTACAAAACATTTATATAACTTTAACGTCATCATTGGCTTTGATCAATAATATAACACATGAAAGATAACAGGTTCATAACTTTCTTCCCCAGTGTGAAGTCAGGATGTGCAAAAATCTATAGAAATAACAAACATAATAATAAATAATTTTTACATTTTGTCCCCCAGCACCGTGTCCAAGGGCATCTCAAAACAAGGTAGAGACAGCGGCTCATTTTCCACAGCCATTTGATTCCAGTACTGCGTAATTAAAGTAGTCAAAAAGTTGCACTGCAAAGACTGGCTGATGATGCATTGAACAATTTCTGCTGTCCATGCTGACCGTGTCCTCCTGCTCATGATGGTGGGTGGGTCCTGCAGAAAGAGTAAGCTAGAGCAAAGATTTGGGCCAGTGGTGCAAGCCCTACATGGACATCTGTGTCAGGCTGAATCTGGAGCAACCCCTGGGACTTTTTAGATGTGAAGCACTCTAGACTGTGGAAAAAGGCAAGTCAGTAACAATTTCTTTCTTACTCTAAGCTGCCCTGAAAGTAAATCTTTATCCATGTTTGCTAAATGGGGAAAATGAGACATGAAGTAAAGCACGCTTAGTAGCACAATGTATTCAGCAAAGAAAGTCTGAGAGATCCCTTTCCTGATTACTAAAAAACTGTTCTTGCTGCATTTCCATATTTCTTGACAGTTAGACTACATGTGTTTCCCCACTTTATCTTCTCCCCTCAGAAGTGATTTTATTCATGTCCATGAAAGATAGAGATGTTCAGTTTGCCTGCTACAGTGCTGCTTCCCTGGGCTGAGAATCTTCTCAGAAGACAACTTTATGATCATTTACTCTGTTTTCAGCCACTGATTTCAAGTGTTTATTCTGAATAAATGGAGAACCAGAAAAATCAGACACATGGATGCTATATAAAATGTTGAACTACATAGTGCCCTCTTTAATGTCCTCCCCCCTTTTCCTTCCAGTTAACAACTCCAGATGTCGTAACTAATCTAATTCGGACCTGGAAAAGACACTGGGCTCATATCCCTTAATTGATATCTTTAGCATGGTGGAGGTGGCTTTAAATTATCAAAAAGTCTGTTAAGTGAGGAATGGGACCTCCAGCTGAAGCAGCTTCCATGGCCTTGCTACCTGCCAGTATTTAAGATTGAGTGCTTCGGTGAGGTGGGAGTTACATTAAAAACTGTATATACGTTTATAGCAACTTAGCCTTAAAGGGATATTTTATCTTTTCCTCTCAGGGAAAAAGTGTTCTTGGATTCAGTTTCATTTAATCACCTTTTGTTCCAGCTACTGGTGAAATTTCTGACGGCATTGATTGCTTGAGGTTTGCTTTAATTCCTTCCTTCAAGAATGAGTCATGTAACGTATTCTCTGCTAAGACACATTTTTGAGAGCAAGCTGGGGAAACACAATAGAAGCATATATAGCAAAAAGATAAATTTTCCTTTTTCCTGCCTCTTGTCCTCTCACTGAAATATGGTATATGGTTAAAATCTAAGAGGAAGCTGGTATGTTCTTGTAACACCCTTTCTTCATGTCTAATCTGTAGAATCAGTCATCTGATCCTGATTCTCCTGTTCCTGCAGCGGGCATAACACAGATTGCAATCCAGTATTGGGATAAAGAGCACATAAAACCTTCAGAAACATTTGTCAAGATTTTCCCTTATACTTACAGATGTTAAAACCAGAGGCACAGAAGCAGAGCACTCTTAACACATATGCTAATGGATACCAAGTGCTAAAATGATTTCTAATATGAATGCCTATAAAATAAAACTGATATTTCTGTAAACACTTTTCTGTGACACTTTGTACCCATAAACTCTCCCTAATGCCTGTGCTTTTTAACGTTAACATTATCTTAAAATTTTCAGAATCAAAATCACTAATACAGCTGCTTGATGATGAATATAGCAAATATATCTCCAAAACTGTGTAATCGTTTTGACAAATACTTTTCTTTGTTTGGGAAGTGCTCACTTTAACTAATCAACACTCATCATTATGTGCCTGGACATGCTAATCACCTAGTATTTTTTCCATTCCCTGATTGGAAGTCTGTAAATTATTGTAAGGAAGATAAATGTGTGATTATACATGTGTCTGAATACTTCTCAGATTAAGAGTTACTCTTGACAAAAATTGTATATATTCAGTGATTCAAAACCATACGTATAAATATCCACTGTCTGAATTCACAATAATTAATGATGTGATCCCCTCATATATGCTAAATAAAAGCTGGCACTATTATTCACAAAGATATCTGTGAAATTTATTTTTGTTATTACTCAATTGCACTTTCAAAATTATTTCTCAACAGAAGAGTAGAAGTCTTTAGAAAACAAATGTATATACACCTTATACACATTACTTAATAGATAGCCATATCTTAATCATAATAAAAAGATTAAATAAGGAAAACCAAACAAAAAGTATGAGACGACTTTCCCAGCAGCATTAATGTATCAGTTTCTCCGCTGTGTAAACTGGTGTAAATCAAATTAGGTCAACAGAACAAAACCAGCTTCAGACCTCTGAGCCCTTCTTAGGAAAAAGTACTAACACCTTCTGCCTATAATAATCTTTCAGTATGACTGTACTTTCACTTTTCAGGGGTTTAGTTTTCTTTTTTGGAGAGAGAGTTATGAGAGTTTAGGAGAGGGATTTTCTTTTTGGTTTGGGTTTTTTTTAATAATTCTCCCTAAAATAGTCCTCAATCTTTTTTTTTTCCCTACTGCACAATGAGAAAGGTCTAACTCTACATGTCAAACTCTACCTTTAAAACATTATACAGCACAGCAAGGCAGACTTGTGGTATGTTCATTTATTAAAACATGTATATTAATTTCGTTATTAGTCATAGAGGTCTGGAAAATTCACTTAGTTCTTCAAACAGTACAGAAATCAGTGGACCTCAACTGTCCTTAATTACTTTCTCTGAATGTGGTAATTCTTCTCAGTGGGTCAGACACCCAGAGAAGTTGCTATAAGTCCACGGTCTTTAACACTTTTGGACTAAGGTATAGACATCATTATTCTCCGCACTCTTTCCTCTGCTTCCTCAAAACGAAAGAAAATTACATATGCTGCTTACAAGCCCAATAGACTGTGCAATATTGCCCTGTTTTCATTACTGGCTGAATGAGGACATGAAATCTGTATATCTGAATTCAAGAGGGGTTTGTGTTGGCATCTAGTCTCACACTCCACACAGTAAAGATTTAGCTACAGATGAAACTTAATTTTAAAACTATGAGAACTCCTTAAAACAATTAGGAAAAAATCTTCAGAGGGAGAAGGATACTTTCACTTGAATAATTTAGCCATTAAACATAATGTTGCTGAATTAATATCTCTTCCTTTGTCCTGAAACTTCCACAGTCACGGTGAAGTTTTCTGCAGTTTTAAGGTAGGGTCGAGTTAGAACTGTGTTTTTTCTTTAAAAAAAAAATAAATAAAGATGTACTTACAACAGGAGCAGCTTTGAGAGCCACACTCACACACACTCTCTCTCCCTCTCTCTGTTAGGCTTCATTTGATAGCTATGAACTGTGGATAAAGAATAAATATGGCTTTTCAGTGCCCTAGGACTCTCACCTGACTTATTTATGTCTGACCTGGTAGAACACCACTGACCTTGGAAAGTTTAATTGAGGCTGGGATTATATGGCACTGCTTGAGGCCACCTGAATTTAGAGGGTGTGACACACACTTTCACTCTCTTATTGACTCTCTCATTTCTGCTGGGGGATGCACATGTGGGTGTGTGTGTGCGCACTTTTGTGTACCCCAGATTAAGCCTGGTAGTGGGGAAATACCCTGTTGTAAGCCTACAGCATGTGGTATCATAAGGGAAAAGTTACTAATGCCAGGCAGACAGCATGAATGCATCAGTGTTGTTGGGTTTTTCGTGGGTTTGTTGCCTTTTTTTGATTTTTCCCAGCATGTTTTCTCTGAGATCTGATTTTCACAGTTGACTCTTAACTTTTTATAACTCAATTCTGCCTAAGAACTGAGACCTTAAAGCATGAAGGGGGAAGAATTATATGGACACTATTCAGGCACACTTGTACATATTGTGTTTAATATTCTTTAATTAAATTTAATCAAAGTATATGATGAATGCTGATCACTTTCACTCCTTTTGGTTTTCAAGAAAGTTATAAATGCTTAAAACTCCCCCCATTTCAGTTAAATGTAAAGGGGCGGGGAAAGCAGAAGAAAAAGATCCATAAGACTGAAAGGTGGAATAAAATTAAATGGCACAGATATCTGTTAGCCAAAGAGTACTATCTTTCCTACTGGAGATTGTCCCTAGATGGATATAAACAGCTCTCATCTGGGTTTTTTGAAGGCAGAGGCCAACAAATGTGCCGTATTATGCATGGAGTCCTTTTATGGCACAGACTATTGTCCACTGGAGACCGAGCAGACACCACTAAGCAAACCTCACCTAAGGCCACAGGCAAGCGTCAAGCCCAAAGGGGATTCCTCTCCCATCAAAAGCACACTCACTTTTCCAGCCTGTAACATATATTTTCCCTGACATTCAAAGTTTATCAGTGCCAAAGCCCTGAGACAGCCTGGCTTAAGCTGAGCAGGTAGATGTGAACATTGTACTGTTGGAAAGGTTAAAATATTCCTGGATGGAAACAGTCTGTAAAATGTCCTCAGAAATAAAACAACTCCATGATGCTTTCAAGGCCAAAATTATCTATTCTATGCCTTATTTCTAATGTGCTGCCTGGACTGAAACTATGACTCTTTTCTGTTTGCAGGTGTCATAAGAAATGAAATGAGGAGAGGGTTGTTGTTAAGAGCAGCCACAATTCCCTCTACCTTTCTCCAACAGGCTATGCCATGAATCAGAATATATTTATTATTTTTATAGTTCTATACAGTGACACAAAGCTTACCTGAGTCCCTAGCAAGGTGATAGCAAGCCCTAGACACATTAAAACCCTGGACAAGCTGTTAATTAAATATGAGCTGTTTGCAATTCATGGTCTGATTCCCAGTCTCTGCGTTACTAAATCCACAAAAATTGCCAGCTAGGGATAATTGCATCTGCACAGGAAGATATCCAAGATGGGTGAAGAAAGCACAACAGTAAAGCTATCTGCAGCTGTCCCTCACCATTGGTGACATCCTACAAACACTGCAGACAAACTGTGTTTTTGGAAGTCTCTGGTGAACGGAAGAAATTTTAGAATAAATAACAGACCTCAAGAGGAGATTCTGCTGCCTTTCTCTCTCTTTTTTAAGCAATCCCTCTCTTCCCACTTGGTGAAGCAGCAGCTTAAGTGGCAGACCTTTCCAATAGCCAAGAATAACACCAGTCCGTGTAGCTGAACTGTTTCAACAAAGCTACGCTATGCTCCACAAACCAATTCAATGCACTGGGCTTTTGCCATACAAGAGCCTAGCTCTGAACATCTGGGAAGCTGAATATTCACCCAGATCCAGATATTGCCACTACTGATCACATTAACATTTACACTGATTTTAACTCTATTTCCATTCAATTCACCAGCCTTTATCATGCTCTCAGACCTACCAGTCAAGATTTCAGGATTCACTGAATTTTGTCAATACTATTCTTATATCCCTAAGCAGACCAGTAAGGCTATTCCACAAGAGTATAATTAAGTCCTTAAATTAAAAACATATATATATATATAGAGAGAGAGAATCTCATTATTAATCTGGACCTGTCAGAACTGCATTTATTCATTATAAATGGGAAAAATAGCACTAATACAAATGCACTTCTGAAGCAATAGAGACAATAACAAAAAAGCACCAGAAAAGAAAATTCTGTGATCCTTATTTATTACATTTTTAATAGAAAGTCAGTGGAGGTCTTATCTGATGTCATTTGGTTTAGATTCCATGGTATTTTTTGTATTTGACCAAATTCCCTTATCTTCTCATTGCTTGTGTTCTGCTCTGCCAGCATCCAACAAACTGATATACTTATCTTCAATTTTATAATAAAGTTTTAGCTTCCACAGGATAAAAAAAAAAAAGAAAGAGAGAGAGGGAAAAGGAAAATTGTGTCTAAGATACTAAACATATCAGGCACGTGTGAGTGTCAAGGAATCCAGCAGTTAAGCTACTTCTCACTACAGAAACTTTAATTGTTAAAAGACATTTGACTCATACACTCATGACTCTATTTTCCTTTTATTTAAATCCTTAGTTATTCCCATTTATATGGTCATATTAAGAAAACTGTTACTATCTTAGGCACTATCCAGTGGATATTTTTAAGCAAGGTTGATGATCATTAGTTTTCTGTGATTGCAGTTAATAACCAAAGGTGAAAAGATAATTAGAAGCAACAATTCTGAGGCAGGGAATATAAACCAAGGGCTAATGAGCAAGTTATTGTGCAAGTGTCCATCTCATCTCCTCTTTAGAGCTTTATTTCCCGCTCTGTCATGAAGTTTTTCCCTTCTCTTTCTTCCTTAGGTTTCACACTTGCTATAACTCACCACTCATTCTCCCATAGCTCTACCAAAAACAACCTGAAAATCATTATGAATAGCTGTCTGCTCTCCATACTTACTCTGCTTGTCCATTCCTTCTGCTGATCTCTTGTTAAATTTGATTTACCTTGGTCTGATGTGAGTATATCCTTTATTGGGTTTACTCCTTCCTCAGAGGTCCTATCTTAGACAGTCTTTTTCATCTCTGTAGAAGCCAAGGTCTAACTTGCAAAGCAAACAAACCTCCTTCATCACCCATTTGCTTTTCCAACTTATAACGGAGTCACACTTGCTCAGAGTTGAGGATAAAGACATAAAAATTTTCAGCCTCTTCTTTACAATTAAACAAAAATAAAAGTCCAGAAATCAAAACTAAAGGGGTAGAGAGATGGAAGAGAGTGAGAAGATGAGTCAGGAGCTGGATTCCCAGCTGAAATAAATCAGTCTCATCAGCCAGAGTGTAGCAACACCAATTTAAAACATCTGAGGATCTGGCCCAAGGTTAGCTTGATTTTGCTTTCACAGAAAAAAACACATCAATAAAACTGGAAAACAATTGAACACGGCCCTCCTACATCAAGCTGGGCTGGGTCTGAAGAAAGGGAGCTAACTGGCTTATTATATAGATGTTATACTTTGATAAAATGTGACAACTACACCTTTTCATTTCCCCAGTGGCCTCCAGGAGACTTAAGATTTAGTATCCTATAGAACACTTTAAGCTTGGGAAACTTCTTCTTATGGTATCATATGAGTCCTGGAGGCTGTGAAAGAGATTACAATGCTTTATATTAACTTCTCTCAGCTTGCAAGAGATATGCTAGTAGGCTGATACCAAACTCTCCTCTTCATCGCTGATCTGCAGAAGTGGTACATCTGAAACTGCAAGTCCTTCCCCTCCAAGTCAGAAAACAAGCCATTTGCAACAGCAGCTCCACATTTTTTACAGCCCCGCCAAGTTCCAGGCCAAAAGTGTCAGCATTGCCACGGCTTCTGATCTTGTGCAGCCATCAGTTTAAAATGTGCAATTTCCATGCACATCTATTCTGGGCTCAGTGCAGTCTCAATCCCCAGGACAGCCAAGGCATGGTGAGATCAAGTCTGCTTACTCTCTGTTGAAATCAGGTTGACTGAAAACTAACAAATGAAAAGAAGATAAGTAAGACAGAACCAAAACCCAACATGTTCTTGTACGCGTTCCCATCCTTCCTTTTTCCCCACCTGGCAGAGTTTGGAAAAACCCCTTGGAATATTTTGTTGTGGGGTAGTGGATGAAAGAATAAGCTGCTGTGTCAGGCCTTTTGAAAGGCTTCTATTAGCTGGACGTCATTCAGCTGTCCTCAGAGGAAAGCACATGTGATTTTTGGTATCTAAGTGAGCACACAGTAAAAACAGATTCAGATCTCCCCAAGGTTCCACAGATGGAGATCCACAGAGGAGATAATTTGTTGTGAGTCATCTGAGCAAGGGATGTTGTGGCTCTGCTACACACTCTTGTTCTCTCTCCGTTTCTCAGTTTCAGCTAACGAAGGGAATATTAACATGTTTTTGAGAGAATCATCTGGAGCCTGGGGAATCCTTCTCAAGTCAGAATGAAGTGCTTTGAGCAATTTACTGACTACTCCTAAGTGATCTACAAGCATTGAAACAACGCTGATTTCCTCATGTCTGAATGTCAAAGATTGGTCCTGACATATTTATATTCCTTGTCATGATATGTCTCAAAATCATGACATTCTAGGAAGCAGAAACATCACCAGATGCTCTTGACTGGTGCAGTGAACGACCCACAATGTATGTTCTTCACATGATTCTTAAAGCAGCACCAGACTGGAGAGAGCTGGACCCAATTTAGCTCCTGATTCAACAAATTTTTTGAGACATTTTGTATCCTGCGTTGGAGACAAAATAGGGATGTCTGTCCCTACGCAAAAAAAAAAAAAGAATCTTCAAAGGACTAATTACCACTGCCTACTGTTAACTCCAAAAATCCCACATTTGGTAAACCCTCCTCCATATATTGGAAGTTTCATACTTCGCACACATGGGAAAATTTAGTTCTGGGAGATGTGTCTTATGCTCTATACCTTGAGGAAATTGGAATCCTGGCATCATTCCTTCAGGCTGAGAATTTTCTTCTTGAGGAAGTGGGAAGTGGCTGAGAAATACATTGAGCTGAAAGATCGCAGCAGAAACACAACACCATGGAAGTATTAAAAGAATCCAGAGGAAGTCCTGGGTCATGAGGCTGCGGGCTGGTCCTGCTGTCCTCTTCATATAAAGTGTTCTAAAGAAATAGGGTAAACAAGTTTTTTTTATTATGTTACTTCTAAGTGTTGTTTACAGTATGTCTTACCTGGAGAAATAATACCTATCTGGGCCTGCATCTAAGTTGCTTCTTATCTAGGGCTTGTGGAGAGTTTATATTCTGCAATATAATCTCTATGACGCAAAAGGCCAGGGTTACTCTTAAATTTCTCCTATGGTCAGAACCCTCTTTTTTTTTCACACCATGTAGATAAACTTAAGAATTTACTGTGCATCCATAGCTAGAGATGAGAGAAAAGTCCTCTTTTTTTCTGTCCAGCACAGGAAGCCAAATTACAAGGCCACAGACTGAAATTCCCAGGGACCTTTAGTACAAAGCACTTCCATACAGCACTGTCAGCTTGACAGCGATGACCCTACTACTTCGGCTAACATCTTATGTGATCGGTTTGTCTGAAATCAGGCCAAAATCTATTGGAAGTTTAAGTAGCCTTTTTTTATTCCCCATCTTAATATTTACTCAAGCATCTAAAATTTTTAAGTCCAAGAAAATGATTCCGTTTGAAATATTGTAAAAGATTTCCAGTTCCTGGGAGGTTTTGAAAATATTTTTGCACCTACGGTACATTCACCCAGACAAGACTCAGATAAGCTTCACAGTTTGAATGTCTACCACCTTATCACAATTACATCTTTTTACACTTATACTCAGATTTTCACATGTGGAAACAAGAAAAATAATCTATGGATGAAACAAAACTATGCATATACAGATACACACATAGTTATTTACACGCAGACAGATATAAATCCAGCTCACATCATTCAGACAAATAATGTTACAGTCATAAATCCTCGCAGCAAATTTTCATGACATTAAAAAAAAAAAAAAAAAAGGATATTTGTATTTTGAGAAGTCCTTTTGCTTTTCAATTACTCTCATACCTTGGGTAATGTTACTCTGTGGGGGGGGGGGTGCACACACGGGCACACTTCTATGCACAAGTGTCTATACACAGATATGCACTTCTGTATTTTGCACTTCAGTCTTTTTTTGGGATATTACTTATGCTTATTTACCATCTCCCCTAGCCTGCTTTCTTTCCTCTTCAGCCCACTAAGTACCTCAGTTTCAATTGTGTAAGAGGCACATTTGATTTACAGTGCTACGAGATTTTAAAGAATACATTTAATGTCACTAGGGGCCTGCAGCAACATCCTGAAGCAACAGGCTATCTTTCCCTAGGCTTAAAAATTAAGATTCACTGGAGTATGAAGGTCAATGGGAGACTCAGGAAAGGGCAAACGGTCTGCTATGATTACACTCTGCCTGAACCAAGCTGGCTTTCCCAACAAAAATGTGTCAAGTAATACAGACAACCCATAGATACGAATTTCTTCTCTGTGCTTCTGCCAGTGCTATATTTGAAGAATCCTGCCAAAGAGTTTAGTCCCAAACCTTGTGTTTTGTATTAAATAACACGATTTAGTAGGAGCTGTTTATATTTTCATGACATCAGAAAAATGTAATAATAACCTATGGAAAAATTCCTCTTTCCCAAGCTTAAATTTTAACATATCCTGAAACATAGAAACTGAACCACAACTGTTACTGAATGATTACCAGCAAAAAAAGGTATGTCTGCAGCTCCTCCCTGCTCTTCTCCAGGACTGTGCATCCAGACCGTGGCCCCTTACTTGCTGGCATTTTTTCTCAGGACAGTTCAACAACACACAGAAGACCAGATGAGCTAGCAGTAGTCACTTCTGTATGTCTCCCTTGAACAGGAGACATCCTTGACCCTAATGAAACCAGAACACCTGGAAAAGGTGACCAGAAAAGAGAACATAATGCAAACTGCTTTTAGGGGCAACAGTGTGCTCCTGACTGCTCTCTTCCATGCGACATGCCCTCTCCTGGATCTTGCATTCGTGCAAAGCAGGTATAAGCAATAGGTCCAGCACAGAGAGATGCTAAGCCTATAGATACCACTCTGTGTACTTCAACCAGAACTTCCTGGAGGCAGCAGACTTATTACAAGGACAGAGCAAATGCAGCCGTATGCTGCCACACTGGAGACACTAAGCGGATGGCACATCCAACAGTTGGGAGCAATTGGGAGATAAAATGTCTGATTTAGGTTTTGGTCCAGTGTAACAAAAGTAGGAGATCAACATATATGATTAAAAGCAACTAGAGGTCAGGTCCATTGAACTCAGAGATGCAATGGAAGGTTTTGACTGATGAGGAGGGACAGCTTCCTTAGGGACATCTGACGAGTTTACTGTCCCAGGTGCCCATCCTACTCCTCCTTCCACAGCTATGTGAGCTATGGAGTCAATCAGCTCCTGAAACACTGCAGTTTACCATACACTCTTTGAAAACCAGCTGAAATTGGTGATGATTTACCATAAAATGCTATGCTGTAAATGGTGGTGTGTCAGGGGCTGACTGACAAGCAGTTTAGATATCTTTGCAGCAGAGGCAGGGCTGGAGGCAGTAGCCTCATCAGACATCCCAAGCAAAGCCATTTTGTCAATCAAATTCCTTGTAACAGACCTACATATCAGGATTTCAGCATAAGAAATTCACTGTTGTCGAGAGATATGACAAGGCTTCTGAATTCATGCAGACCTACTTCAAAACGCAGCTAAGTGGGATGTAAGGGGGGTGTATCTGTTGTGCTGACCTCTGTGCAGAATTTCAGTCTAAGGGGATCTGGTCAGAGATAACAGGTTACCCAAAACCATCTGAACCTCCCACAGATTCTTTCTACAAATGAACAGAGATTAAAGTGAAACAATAAAAATAAATTTTTTCCACTCTCTCGTTGTCTTCCCCTTTGCCGGACACATCACTATAGACTCAATTATGTAATTATAACAGCAACAACAGAAATAAGGGGTTGGGGGGAAAAAGGCTTATCTTTTATATCAAAAAGAACAGTTCTATAATAATATTAGCCATGTAAGGTCCAGTGTTAGTTACCAGACCTCGAAAACCAGGAAAAAGGCATAAATAGGAAGGTTAACACAGTTCTGGCTGAGTGGGGAAATGAGAAGGCCAAATGTACATTAGTCAAAGAAAGAAAAATAATATCCCAGAAAATGAATAAGAGATAACTATCCTCAGAATAATACTATATAAATACATTTGCTGTAGGTCACATAAAAGATTCATGGCACACACATGTACAGGTCAAATTACCTTTAAATATTAAATTTCTTTCCAGCGGGGAAGAATTTCAGATTTATGCTGTTTTCATAAAGAAAAAGGATGCACCCCATGCATTATTATTTGCTGACAAATGATAGCTTCTGGGTTTGCCTGCAAGATGTAGGTTAGAAACAGTCTTTTTCATGATTTAAAAAAAAAAAGAGTGAATCATCATGAAATTCATCTCTTCCCCAAGAAGTTTCTGCTTTCTTTTGGTTTATTAAATAAATATTTTCCTATTGTGGAACTATAGGAGTTTGCATTGGAGAACACCTATAAGGTCTCTTAAAGTAGTCCATTTCTCTGCTAATGTAGTATTTTTTCCCCAGCAGCAGTTTGGGCAGCCCAGCTTTAAAAGATTCAGCAACAAGGTTACACTGTTCCCTGGAGATATGATTCCACACACATCTCAATGTTCAGACATTTTCATATTAACAGGTCCAAGCATGAATAACAGAACCACAAAAACTTATAATGAAAATAAGCTATGAACGCAAAGCTTGGCAGGTGATGGCACAGAGTGGTAAATCTATCAAACAACTGGTAACAAACTATTACTCCTGAATTTATGGTTCCAGTTTGGCCTTTATCAGTTGAAAACAAATGTGTTATTATCTCTTGGCTCTTTGATGGTCTCTGTGGAATGAGCTGTGACTCTTCCAGATGGATAGATGTTCAAAGCGTACGACCAACTTCGCACCGATGGCCCTGAAAACTGAACCCAACTCTTGATTACAGTCAAGCAACTCATTCCTTTAAAATATGTCTAAGAGCCTGGTACAAGCTCATAATAAAAATATCTTTCTAAACACATTATAATATCTAACTAAAAATACTCTGAGTGTCTTTAATAATATACAGATAAAGATTCATAATCAGTCTTAATTGCGCTGTGATTCTTCACCTAATGTAGGAGAAATTGGTTTTCCTTCCAGACTGGCAAAGCCTGTGGAAGCACACCCTTTGGTTTCAGTGAGGGTCAGAGTGACACCAAAACCAGGGGAACACCAGAAGATGCTGGCAGGCTTTACCTCACCTTCAGGATGGAGCAGGAGATAATCAGCAACACTGAATTCTGGAAGAGATTAACCCTTTATCTCTCTGGTTCTAACAACATCTACACAGAAGAAGGAGAAAAACAGCTCTGCCGTTATTTTCTCTACCTAGAGGGGTTAAGACATTTTTTGCTTTCCACGTATACTCAAAGTAATTGCATGGACCTGTTCCCTTTTAGAGCCCGAGTCATAGGGCTCTGGTGGATTTAGCAACAGTGAACTCCATCATTCCCCTTCCTCCCTCCAGTAGTTTGAACTAATATTTCTGACTGCAAAGTGGCTGAGGTACCTTCTGCCACCCCTGTGGTAACCTCTGGCAGAAAGGCAGTAACCTCCGGCAGCCGAGACCACCGGAGCTTGTGAGTCAGAGCCTTCAGGCTATGAACTCCGAAGCAGAGAGGCAAAGTTCAAGGCAGAACATATTGCACAGAGGAAGCTGCCTTCATGAGCTGTGCCTTGGAAAGTACAGCACGTTTTGTCCTCATTCTTTCAGGAGTAAATACAGAACCAAGACTAAGTCATTTCAAGGGACTTCTGTCATGCCTTGGCTGTTTGCATGTAAACCTTGGTCCTACAGGAAAATTCTGCAGTCAGATTTTTGATTAATCTTCCTCGCTGCCTCTCCTGCAGAGTCTAGGGGAAACCTCCTCCCTAGGCTGTATGCTGTGTACCAAAAGAACTTTCCTGGTAAGGGCTTTCATGAAGTCTTTAGCCACTGGTGTGCTTCTTGTGCAAGTTGGGTCCTATGGCAAATCCTCCCCGGCTCACCGCAGTCTTGGTGGCCTCAGTCTGCTGAAGGCAGTACCAGTTCAACCAGCATTATTTCCTTAGGATTATTTTCAATCACGGCATGCCCATCATTTGCAATTAAAGCCCTATTGAGACTTCTTGAAAAGGACTTTTTATATTGATTTAAATCAAAAGAAATAATAAATACAATGAAGTGTACCACTTCAGCCAGGAATTGTCAGACATGGGAGCTTAAAATACACGGCCTTCAAGTCTTCATTAGACAAATAAAACTCGGTGGGTGGAGAGACCCATGGAAGGCGAATACAAAAGAGGCATGTTACACACGGGTGCAAATTTGTTTTCCTTTCACTGCAAGTGAACACTCAGGGGAAAACGTTTGCAGCGTGAGTGCAGGTCTAATTTCAGTAATCCCCACAGCTTCTTCTGAGGGCAGGAAAGCCATTCTTTCCATTCATGGTGTTGACTTTTTGTTGCCACCATGCTCCGGCCGCTCCTGCAGACCATCTGGCAGAAGTGAACCGGCTAACCTCATTTTCCAAAGTGCCCACTTCACCCCATTGCTCCAGACACCATCCCTCTGCCTAAGGACAGAGGCACAGGAGATTTCTTTCTCATTTCTCTTCCTTTTCTTTCTTAGTGTTGAGGCTTTAAGAGGGATAGTGTCCGTCTTTCTTACCAGAGCCCCTTGATCTCGGTGTGCTCTCTTTTCCCTTTCTTTACCCCCACGTCTCTCCCTGCCTGCTTTGTGTTTTATCTCTGCCTGTAAAGTTTTGTGGTTATGGATAGAGAAGCCACCACACAAACAGGATAGAATTCACCACAATGGCTGTTTTGTTCATATACATTTCACTGTCTGTCTCTTGTCGGAGCATGGCTATCATCTTCTACTAACAATATCCCTGGGTAAATGATAAAGTCAACTCTGGAGTAAAGCTAGACGTTTTATCAGCATGTTCAAACTATCCCCTTACAGCTCTGTACTTGCCAACTGCACATCCTTTTCCTACACAAAGAGTCAATGTGCATTAAAAAGGCACTTATTGAAGCTGGTGTTTGTTTGCAGAGATGGTGTGGATCCTGCTCGCTGTAGCAGTCACCCTCCATGTTTTTTCTCTCATCACCCAGAGAAAAGTGGGTGATGCAGTTATGCTCTCTGACAAGCTCTTGGCTCAAGTTCGAGGTTACTTTGCTTCTTGCCAGGTCATTCTTCTTCATTCCTCTGCTGATGCTAACTGATGGATTTCCCCTAAGCTGACAACAGGGTTGATCTAATGCCTTGCTGCAGGAGAAAAGTCACCGTAGACACAAGATAAAAGATAGGAAGCTCTGAGGTCTGTGTTGGCTGGTATCCTGGAGCCACAAGAAATTGATAACAGGGGACCCTAATATACTATCCATACGTCAAAAGCCAAGAGAATGATAAACCTCTAAAAGTCTTTCCCACTCTCAAATTTGGCCATCAGATTAATGCTGTGAAACAATCCCCTAATAAAACAATTGCATCCACATCTTGCCAGGCAAGGATTAGCAGCTGTCTGTATTGATAAAGTTTGACCTGTAACAAAAAGTAGAGCTGTGAAGCAAATCTGGTTCTTATGTTCATCTATTTCTCTCTATAACATAAACAGCAGTTAAGGTTAGTGGTATTGGATGGGAGTGCTATACTTTGCCTGGAAATGCTCTTATTATATTTGTCTCTCTGATGTCAGGATCTGAGGGGATTTCTCACAAACGTAATTCTTTTTCGAGTACGGTATCCCTTTCTCTCCATCCTTTTCCTTCTGTCTGTTTAAAATAAAGAGCCTTTGCAGAAGAACTGCTCTGTCTTCTGAGTTTATACAGCAGTTAGTGCAATAGGACCCTAATCCTGGCTGGATGTTTAAGAGATTAGGAAGGAGGAGGATGCCTGTTTATACAGAAGGCTTTCACTTGTTAGTCAAATAAAGAGAAATTTTCCTATTGGTTTAATTCTTAACTGTTTTGACCTCTTACATCAGGGTTAAATTTGGCCCTTTGTTCTATTGCAGAGTAAGACACTGTGAGAGAGATGAGCCAACTACTTAATTTAGTTTCATAGGGGTTGATGCAAAGGTTTGTGTTGCTCATAGTTTCAAGCTTCCTACATCCCAAGCTAATTCCACTTCAAGCCAAATAGGAGCTTAGCACCTGAATGAACATAATGTCTCAGAAGTCAAATAAATAAGAAGAAAAGCATGAAAGATTGAATTTAAAGGGAATGAAAAACATTTTTCCTTGTCTGAGGATGTGAACCCTTCCAGTTTTGCCTGAACTTAATATTATTGAGCAGAAAAAGACTGCACTATAATGATTGCTTATCTCTCTCTTCTCTATTTGCCTTGAACAGTGGTTGGGAGTTTTCATTTCCTATGTCATTTATAATGTGCTGAGTTTTGTATTTTTGTTTTTGTTTGGCACGTGTGTTGTGTAATGAGGGCCTGTTACGGATTGCATCACTCTTCTTCATCCCAACCAGCATTAATGATAAAGTCACCATTTCTCCTTAGACTGCAGCATGTTCTGATCGGGGCTGGATGACTTGCACAACTACAAGCAGACTATAAAGCTCTTAACGCTTGGCCACTGATCTGAATCCAGGCTATATCAACAGTAAGCTTAGGCAAAATAATGTCTCTAATTTTGAAGGCATACACAGAGTGAGAAACTCCTTCTAAAAACACTCATTTTCTGGTAATCTCAGCAGAAAGACCAAGGACTGCATAAGAGTCTTGAAAGCCAAGCCAACCTCTAACTCATAAAAATGGTCTTTCTAGGTCAGGGTTATGGCACATTGGCAAACATGTGTTGGATGTGCTCAGCAGTACCTGCCCTGTTCTGTTCATTATCTAAGAATGTGCATCTGGAATTGTAGAAAGTACCACAATTTTTTTGGATTTTTTCATTCTGGTCCTAATCCCATTCCCACTCCATTTCTCATCAATGTCCTATTAATCCCTTGCTGTGACAATGACCAGAATGTTGAACTTTCCCTGAGTTTGTCCCACTGAAAACTTTTACTGCTCATTTAACTTTTTATGCCACAGCCAAACCAGCTCTTGCCTAAAATACTGCAATTTGTAACAGTAACTTTTATAAGAACATTTTCTTCTGCGTCATCTTTCTAACACATATTACAAATGCTGTACCATAATTGACTGACTGTCCCAGGTCATTTCTCCTCGGGCCATTAGAAAAAGTTTAGATTTAAGAGTCATATTGAAGTGTTGCCATCAACGCAACATAAAAGTTTTCTGCAACGTTAGATGCTGTTCTGCCTTGCCTAACAAGTGGCTTTAAGACTGCTAAGCAGCTGAACACATCTGGCTTCGGTCACCTAAGCTTGCAGGTCACTGGATTGCTCTTTCTGTTGTCTTTTGCCATAAGGATTTTTCCCAACCAGATCGAAAGCTTTTAAGTAGCTGTATGTTTGTGCCAAACACTAATTGAATGAAAGGGAAAGATGTGAGCCAGATGCAACAGGCTAAATTCCCTCTTGAAGTTAATGGAGTTACTTCAAATTTAAACCAATGAATCTCTGATGAGGATCTGGCCTAGACACTCAGTTCCAAGAAACAGCAAGACGTATTGAAAAATTGATACATCCTTGCCTGCAGTTAGAGAAGGAGCAGAAGAATCTAAGAAAAATGTGATATACAGATCAATTAGCTTTTGATTAAAGATACCTATTTCCTGTTACAGCCAACACTTTGTATCTCTCAATTCTGCAAATGAGTGGAGGATTTTGCAGAAGTTAATTTATGTATTTTGTTGGACATACTTCGCTTGAGTGTCTTTTATCTGATGTTTTATGTCAGCAGAATGACCATTTTGCACCTGCATAGCAGCTTATGAAACAATGTTTATCAGTTATCTTCCTCACTGTCAGTAGGTACATGAATCACTTCTTTAACACACATCTCATTGGAAGGCAGCATTCAGGAACAGCAGTGGCTCAGTGGTAGAAATAAGAAAATATGTGGAGCTGTAATGTTGGAGATACCTCCCCAACATTATGATTTAAGATAAACCTGTTAAGAAATAATCTGCTCCATGGCAGTTACTATTTTCCTATGGAGTTCCCAAATTAATGGGGGAGCCCATTTGAATACATAATGTAACTTTGTCAATAGAAGTGTAAAAAAGTATGTGGACTTGAGCAGGAAGATTTCCCATACTTAGGAAGTACTACTATTTTATGTTTCTTTTCCTATTTCAAAGCAGTTTTAACATGAACTGAGATTTCAAAATAAACTTTCATTTTGAGTCAAAACAAAACATTTCATCTGCATAACATCAGAGTATTCATTCCCACAGTGACCTTTTAAACTTGGAAGAATTGCACAATAAATACTGACTTTTCTTTCACAAAAGTCACTTGAAATTTAAAAAAAAAAATCTGTGCTTCAGTATAGACACATGATATTTCAACATTACTGAAATACTTCATTGCATTGTTTTAAAAAATCAAATGTCACTGAAACAGACATTTTGCTCTAAAATAAATGATTTTGTTAAAAGCTGCATTTTGACTCTCCAGAATTGTTCAACAAAAATTCTAGCTGTCTTGAAATCGGGCTTTCTCCTTTTGAGAAAAGTGGAAGTCAAGGCACTGGGTAAAAACCTGACCACCCATGAGAGGTTTGCTGTTGACTTCAATGCAGCGCAGATTTCCCCCACGGAATTCAATGGCGTCATGAAATTTAGAAGTACTGGCTCCACACTATTCAATGGCAGCAAGAGATTAAAGAGGAGTTACACAGGATGGTGATAGTAGAATGTAATGTATATGGTTCAGATTTAGTACATATCACAGAATAGGCCACAGAGGTGAAAGGGGAGCTGGGCAGGAATTCCAGCTGAACCAGCTCACTTGTGCCTAATCCCTGCTATCTGATGAACTGCCCCTGGCGAGGACCACAGCAGTACAAAAATTATGCCAGTGTTCATGAGTTAAAGGTGATAGAAAGCTAAAAATCACTTTGCATCAGATGGCTGTAAAAGATTTCCAAAGTTTGTCCTGGATCATTTTCCCCAGCCATTGAAGAAACAAAAGTAGAGCTCCCCATCGGTGCATAACAGCACTAATTCCTGTATATCATTGCTGAAAGGCTTCAGCTCAGAGACTTGTTTTGTCCATCAGCTTGGCTCAGAGGTGTGTCAACAGGGGAATACGACGAAACCAGACTGAAAACCACTGTCTGGTTGGAAAGCAATCCAGGGAATAAAAGGGAGGGGGGAGAGGAGGAAAGGGGGGGGCGGGGGGGGGGAAACACCACCCCACCCACCCACCCACACACAAAAAGAGATTCTTTTACATTTATGAGAATAAACTAGATTCCTCTGATCTGACAGCTGAGCATACCTGTAGGTCTACCTACAGACATTGATAAGCACTTAAATGTAAACAAAAAGAATCAATTTGCATTTTCCTTTCTGTTGCCAAACATAATGCGTCATTTTACAATTGCCATTAAGGATTATTGTTATCATAAACAATGCCTTAGACAGTTTGTGCCCATTGTTCGCTTGCTGCCCCAGCAGAACATCTCAGGCTGCTGGCATTTTTGCACTGATGCTGCCTTTGTCCTGCTTTAATGCCATTTTCTGGGATCTGCTTTTTCCTAAAAGGTTTTTTCTAGACCTGAAAACCATCGTCCTTGAAAGCATGTCACTCACCACCTCCTCATGCGACTTATTTAAGTGCTCATCGTCTCATCTCCTATATGCACGCTCATTCGAGTTCTGGGGTGACCAGATTCATAAAGCTTCTTTTGACCTTAATGGAGTGTAACCCGTGCACTATCCTGGAGTCCACTTATGGCATAATCAACATTTAAATTAGTAAATTCTTTTCTGATCTATAGCCTCCCTCCCCCTTTTCCTCCTCTTTCTCTTTTTTTTTTTTTTTACAATTCCAGGGAAAGGGAAACAAACCACAAGCATTCATTAAGCAAACAGCTGTGGACTGGAGGAGATCAGAAGTGCAGTCTGGAAACCATGTGTGCTTCTCATGTTACAGTGACTGGGAAACGATGATCAACGGCAGGTATGGAAACACAATGGTCATAGGTACGTGGGGAAAAAAAAAAGTATATCTGAAATCTGCTCAGAATAATAGATCCACTCTGAAATCTGCTTGATCAGTGAAGCGCTGGTTTGCAGCCTAGAGAGCACAAACAGGCAACATGTGAAACTACTCAAGTGCTGACAGAGTCCCCTCCCCTCAAAAATATATTTATATAGAACATAATGCAAACGTCAATTAAAAAGATTGTGTTTCGCTGCCACATTTTATTTTCTTCTCAACCTGTGATGTAATCTGTTCATCTGTTAGCTGTTCACTACATTAGGGACCTATGCGCCATACCAGCAATGAACACGTCGCAGAGCGTTGCGCTCCTTCTGAATTATCTGAGACAGGCACTTTTATAAATTCTCACTGATCTGCCCAAGAAAGTCTTGATGTCTCACAATGCCATGGGACAGTTTAACATGCAAATCACTTGACTGGTGTCCACAAATGAAAATCACATGCCAGCATGCAAAGAATTCAGCTGTCTTCACATTTTGAATGGAAATAGCCGCCTTTATTTCACAGATTTGTTTAATCACTTGAAGCACCAAAGACTTTGACTTGTTATCTCCACAATAAATTATCCTAAACCAGCTTAAGCTATCTGGTCCACAGATCACTTAATAATATTAAGGTGGCTTGAGTAAAAGAACTTTTGTTTTATCTTACATCCATACACTATAAGCATATTCCACCGTTCACCAGATGGGCTGTGGGACAATCCTGAAGAACATTCTTCATCTCAGAGCTGAAATTAGCAGCACTGCAGATACTTTGCCATTGTTATTATCTTGTTATAGTGTTATGCTGAATTGGAGGAATAGCTATAAAAAAAATTTCCCATTTTCTACTCAGGCATTGACCTCCCTGTTAAGAACACACACATGCACGTATAAAACCAAATTATATTATTAAAATACATGTGGACTGAGAACTTGGATTAAGACTGATGACTGGGTTTTCATAGGCTTCCCAGCTGACTTTGGCAGTACACTCCAATCACAACTGGCCAAAGTTGGCTTCACCCCAGTACGCAAAGGTTTTATTCCTTAAGATGATGTTTTCTAACAGTGAGTGCCCCACCTCTTTATCTGTTTCCCTGCTAAGAAGAGAACTGAGCAAAAGCAAATTCTGTATTTTTCCACTCTCTTAATGTGGGACAATTGTCTTGATAATGAGTGACTTCCTAAGAAGAGGGACAGGAAGAGAAAGGGACAGATTCAGCATTTTCTCCCATCATCAGACTCAGAAAGACTTTTCCTGTAAATGTCACATATGACTTCTCTGAGCAGTAGAATTATCTCTGGAGCACTTCAGCCGTGGACCAGGACAGACCCTATCCTGAGAATAGGTCACACTCTGCTCCATATTGGGTAGAACCACCCTGGAAATTAATTAAGAACAAAAAATAATTATCCTTTAAAGTAAATTAATGTATGCTGCCTTTCTTTCCCTTTTTCCTTTTCCTTTATCTTTTATTTACAGTCATCCTTTCATTATAAACAAGGTCATCCTAAAATTATAAAGGTAGAGTAAAACATATGCTTTCGGGGTTTAGTGCTAACCCTGTACAGTCTGTCTTTTTATAGGAAAGCCCTAAAATGAAAAAAGGATTTTGTCGAGTCCAGAGGCCTTCCCAATGTATTTCAATAGAGCAAAAAGCCTGCTATAGTGAATGAATACCCTGTTATAGTGAACAATCATTTGGCAGCATAGGTTATTTTAATGGACACATCACTTTAAACGAAGCCTTCACCATCTGTTCTGCCCTCTAATTACAGATGCAAAAAGAACATAATTCACAATTGCATCATAAAAAAGTAAGATATAAGTGATTTAAATGCATGTGTATGTTCTTTATTCAATGCAGCATGCAGCTGTTATGTTGTTTTCATGTTTCAGACACAAATCAGGATGAAAATGGCTCTCCTTTGATAAAGTGAATTCCCTCACACAGGACATTTTGTGTGCAGCAAGCAAGAATTCGCTAAGGGCAAAATCTCTACTTTTTCACATAAAACCCAACCCTGGAGTCTGTGAGAGGAAGATGGAATTTATATCCCTTAGCCAGCGGATGCGCAGGGCCGCGAGACAGCCTGTTCACAGCTACTCCCCTGGAGTACTGACAGCAATAGCAGTCACTGATGCTCCACAAGGCTAATCCAGAGGATATTGAAGTCCCAGAGGGGTTAATCCATTGATATCAGTGGGTCAGAATACACACACGTATAAAGAACATTTTTTTTTTTTCCTTTGGTGTTGCAGCAACATATTTCTCCCAGCATTGCTGTGCTTTCTTCCTAGTTTGGCCTATTTTAATTCCCTGGGGAACACAGCCTTGTCTTTGACCTGTAACCCAACGTTTCAGCCCTCTTGAACACCTTCCTTTAGGGCAGGAGTCATGGCAAGGCACTTCCTCCAGCCCGTTGCACCAGGCTGGGTTTCAGCCTAATAGAAGATTTCACAGCAGTTGCACAGTATATAGCTCAAAAAGAGAAATTGGAGAGTTCCTGCTGAGTAGGAACTCATCTATCAGCAGCAGCAAAAGGCAGGAATATGCAAGCAAATACTCCATTCTAAAACTTAAATGATGCCATAAAATGAAAGAAATGCCAATTATTCTCAAGTGAATCAAGATAGTTAAAGTGCAACCTTTTATTGGACTAACAAATCGGTTAGAAATAAAACACACAAGCTTTCAGGATGAAAATGTATTTTCTTCAGGTGTTGGCAGCTTTTAAATTGAGCTATGGTCCAATCCAACTTTTTCTTAAGGATCAATATGGCTCCAGACATTTTATTCTTTCTTCTTTTTTTTTAGTATTTTTGATCCAATAAGTTTTCTTTAAAGATGGCCGTTATTTTTTATCTACTTAGAAAAAAATCAGGTTTCAAATGAAAAATTTTTTATTTTTTCACAAGCCCATAAAATTAGGATATTTTTCTTTCTAGCTTCAACAGGAAAGGTATTTTTAACAGAGCTTTATACACTGTGTAGTTCTTAAAATAAAAAAAGCCTTCTTATTCCAAGTTGGAAATGCTTCTTTTACAGCTTTGTTTATCTTGATACAAGAACTTAATAACATCTTGATTTAGCTACACATTTAAATACACATCTAACTTTAAGCACAGAGTAGTCGCGAATGATTTCAGGAAAACTGCTCTGTGCTTGAAGTTAGGTACATATTTAAATGTGTATTGTCAATACACATTACCATCCCAGCTCAGTTGACTCCAGAAAATGATTCTCCCTTTCATTGCTGTGGAGAATGAACTAAAAGCCAAAAGACCCTAACAGTTTCTATGGCTTGTCTCACTGGAGTGAGCAGTCAGTGGTCTTTCTGGAGTCAGATTTTATTAGACTACAGAGACTATTGTATAAGATGACTGTGAGGAATATTTTTGTCTCACCATCTGTAAAATGGGGATACAGATGTTATCACCTTTCTTTGAAACGTCTTGAACACTGCAAATTTTAAAAATCCCACATGAGGACTTCAAAAATATCTTTTTATAGGTAAGGTGGATGAAAACATGAAATTGCAAAATTTCCACTAGCTATTTTTGTCTTTCCCTGTGCAGTCAGTTTATGAGGTAGTCAAAACATTTCATCATTCAAAAAATTCATCAGAAGGAATTAGCATTTTTTTTCCTCAGATATTTTCTGTTTCTGTTCTGTGTACTGCAGATGTCAGCTCTGAGCGAACTCTCACATGTGGTGGGTATCTGGCCACAGTGAAGGACAGGACACTCTCAGCTCTCCTACACACGGCGTTTGACTGTTCTCCCCATATGTCATGGTATTACAACCAGTATAGTCAATTCTGTTTGATAGCTGAGCATATAATATGAAGTAAAAGAAAATTGGTTAGGTATGTTGGACCTCAGACAGTTAAGGCTTAAATATAAGTCAGAGAACTTCAAAATCAATGAGAGTTTTTACAAGGCAACAATTCAGGAAAAGAGTTCACAGTGCCAAGACAGCTGTGTACTGGTAAGAATCCTAGCTGCTTCTTTGGAATAAAGCATATACTGGAAATAATGCAATCAAGCTACTCCTCAAAATGAAAAATTACAGTAAAACATCCTTAAAATAACAGAAGGCTTTGCCAGCAGGCTTGGTATTGGTAGTGTGCAAGATGCCGCATTTCTTCTGAGTAGGCTATTACTGTCAATTCCCAAGAAAAGGAATATTGACCAGCATTGGACTTTCCCAGTGTCATAATGTTCAGCCAACATAAACAGTTCAGATCGAGTCATTGTTTGTCTCATTTCCAAGACAGTTTTCCAACGTATGCTAATTTGTTTAGAGAAAAGAATTGCATGGAGGAGGATGCCTATTTAAGCTCAGTATCAATTATTTTCCCCAGGCAAACAGAAGAAAAATCTTGATAGCAGAAACTTGCAACATTTTAAATAGCTACTATAGGAAGTCTGGCTCTAGAAGGGGAATCAAAAGGCTATTTTTTGGGCTGAAATGAGCTGGTTTTGTCTTGGGTTTGGGATCAGAGCAGGGGGTGGGAGAAAGGAGACACATCTTCATGTTCTTCAGTCTGCTTGTTCATTCTTGGGGGAATCTGTCACACCCCTGGGGATGCTCTGATCCCAGCCAGCTGGAACAGCCTTCCAACAAGTCCTGCCAGCCCCGACTGTGAGAATGTCCTGAGCCTTTTTCAGCCATGCTCTCAGCCCTCCACTCTTCACAGGGCAAGGAAAACATGGCACGGACCCAGCTCAGCTAGTTGTATACTGCACAAAGACATCTCTGTGAGCAAAGACTCTTGTTTTGGCTGCTTGGTACCATTTTACTCTGTTTGAAGGAGGGCTCTGCCCAAGTTCTTCAAGTTTGCTACTGAACATTTCTTAAACTGTGGAAAAAACCCACAATAATACTATTTGGAGAGCAGGGAGAGAAGAGAGGCAAAGCAAAGTAAACCCTTTTTATCCTTGCTGATTTAGAGCTGAGGATCTCTCTGTGCATTAGGCAGCACATCCCCTCAGGGGTTGCAGAGGCAAGTTAGGTGAGGATGAAATTAAGTTCATATCTCCAACTTTCTATATATGCTACTGTGCAGATCAAATCATCTGGTCATGGTAAAGGATGGCCCCTCCCAAGGGTCTGACTCCACTTCACTCTGTATGAGGGAGCTGTGTACCCAGTGAAGCAGGGATGCCTACACCACCACCCGACATGACTGAAGGGAGAAGGGTGCATTAAGGCCCCTAAACAATTCAATTCCGCCCCCACCTCACAGACATAATCTTTACACTGCTCTAATTCCAGCACCTATTTGGCTCTCAGCCCAGTGAAAGCCTCGACCTCTTTCCAGACCTGAGACGTACATTTACATACACTGCAATGTGTCTGTGTACATTATAAGACCTGCCATATAATTTTAGTCCTCTCCTTTCAGTGAGGTCATGGGAGTATGGGCACTCTGGAAAAAAAAAAGGAAATGCTAAGTATAAGGAGATGGAGTCAGATTTTTAAAGATACTTACATAAAGATGCAGATAGCTGCCAGGTGGTTTTCTAAGCTGCTTTAGCCCCTAATTTCAGCTGACTTCAAACAGCTTTGAAAACCAGACTTTTGTAGCCTGAGTTGATTTTGCTGAGTTGGAAATAAATCTCAATTGATTTCTGGAAGTGTGAGTGAGCAAAGAGCACCCTCAGCAGCCTTTGACTTCAGATGATGCTTAGTGCCCCAGAAATTAGGTCACTTAGTGCTCAGGAGGATCACTGAAAAATGCAGGCACAGAAAGAAGTGGGTAGTGTCTGCTGGGGTGACTTGGGAAAGCAAGAAGTTAGTCCCTGGCCAAATTGGCCAGGACTGTTCCCAGGGGACAGGTTCTGCCCCGTCGCAGTCAATTGGACTTTGTCATTGACTCCCTGGAGTTAGCAATTTTGCCCAGGACTCTTGTTGCTGCCAGACAGCTGTCAGATCCACTGGGCAATTTTTTTCTTTCTATTGAAATGCATAACATAGTGATGGGGTAGACAGTTATACCATTTGTAGAGGACAATGCTGAGGCAAAAAAGCCTCTTTTCCTGCCTGTCCCTGATATCTCACAGACCTGAATTTATTTTTCAAATACATGATTTCTCATATTCTGTTTAGTTGCCAAGTCCTAAGGGCTGATAGGACTCAAAACAGCCTGAGGGAACTTGCCTGTCTTTATTTTCTTAGATTCGCCGACAACTTATCGAATAGCCACAAACTGCACTCTTCAAGCATACCAGGCAGCCTTTCAAGTCAGTCCAGGATCACAGGTCAACTAGAAGCCAAGAAACAAACTCGACTAGGTTGCAAGGCCTGAAAAACTAACAATATGTTAACTTGGAAAATGGAAGTAATCATTGTCCAGCAGGACCTTTTCTGTGAGGCTTTCCTCCAACATACCTCTACAAAAAACAGCTACAGGTGCTCCTGTGTTTTTGACTCTTGTGCACTGGGGAGATACCTAGTTCAGCTTTAAACAGCCTAACTTAAATACCAAAAGCGATCTAGCCAAAGCAGCATAGATCATAGGCTAGATTGTTTTGTTTCTCCACAGCCCTCATGTCCCAGGTCTAACATTTATTTTTCTTACAAGTATAGAATTCCCCTTAATACATTTTTAATTAGCTCATTCATCCTCTGTGGTATCGTTACCACAAGTCCACTGCAGAGAAGGAAAGAGAAGGGTCAAGACAGACAAATACGAATGACTCAGGATGTTCTACTCATCATTGAATGAGTCACTGTACAGAATGACATGGACGCATCCAGAAGGGCATTCTGCAGCCAGTGAGCATAGTACCAGACAGAGCATCTTGCAAGCAGTTGAATTTGGCTACGGCCCACCAGGTTCAGATGTGAACAGAAGTCTCATCATTCCTAAATTTCCTCCTTCACCATCTGCATTGGTAAAGATGCTATTATTTCATTCTGTCTCCAGTATATATTTTGATTCTATCTACTTTTCCAGGAGAAATACTTATGGTTCTGGTTACAAGACATTGAAGGAACTAACAAATGACCATTTTGCAAGGCAATTGCGTGCAAACACATTCTGGCAAGCTTTTCTCCAGGAAATTGCCACAGAAAATTCAACCCTTTTTCCTGGTGTAGGTCTTGTGGGAACATTTAGGGTTTTTTAAGAGATGTTGGGGTTTTAATTCACAGAAATATCTACATTTTTCAGCTTCTTTCCAAGCTTATTAGGCCATTTTCAGCTTTCCCATGAGAAAGAAAAGAAAGCCACCGTAATGAAGCAGGAGAAAATCACAGCCCACCCCATTGCTGGGGAAGAGGTACCAGGGCTTGGGTTTCATGTCTCCTCCCTTTGCCCTCTACTACCTCTATCCCATCCCCACCCCCAAGAGAAGGAAGATAGTTCTAGCTGCTAGAGGTAATAAAGTAAGGCCTGGGAGGAAATGTTGTCTTTTGGGAAAACGCAAAATTGTGTGACTGCATTAAAGTCAACACTATTTATCTTCACCTCTTGTCCTACGGGACGACAAAGGGACACAACTGTTAGACCCAACCCCTCTGTGCAGCTGCAATGCAAAGAGGGCAGGGACTGGTACTTTCAAGTGTCAGACCTTTTGTGCCCAACTACTAGTTTATGAGGCTGATGTCAAGCATCTCACTCAATGAAGCCTTTGTCCTAGGTGTATAGGGCAGGACAGTGGAAAAACTACCCTGTCTTATATCCCAGGCTCATCCATCTTCAGCTCACCCGGTTGCTCCATTTTTTTTTTTTTTAGGCTACCCGTTGCATTGCTAGTAAGGATTCCCCCCTCCCGGGTTAATGTACTGGAAAATTGCTCTGCATGTTTATGTGGGGGTCCCTTCCAAATGAAAGAGAAAAGGAAAGAGGAAAAAAGACTATTTGGAAAGAAGAATATTTTTCCCACTGAACTCACAGGGCAGACCCCAGCTTGTGGGTTCTGACCCTGATTAAGGGAATTTCAATGACCTGCTAGGAGGTTTATTGTGAGGTCTGGCAGAATGCACTTCCGAATGAAATTTTTTATTATTTATAATCACAAAGGTGGATTTGAATGGTCTACATTCCCCTCCTTCACCAGCCTACTCACTCTGAGACCCCAAATATAAACTACCCCAGATCACCTAGACCCAGTTTGCTTCAGTTCTCCTCCAGCTCCTAGACCTTAGCCACGTTCTCTGTTTTGGACCAGACACTTCTTTTTTTCCTTTTATACAGTTAAAACTGGATTGCACAATACACATTTAACTGTTGTTGACTTTGGAGCCAAGGATAGGGCAACACAAGTGATAGTATGAAATGAAATAACTTGTAGCTGCTGCTGTATAAAAATAGCAAAAATACACGCTTACAAACAAAAAGTTTCCAGTGTTGAGGCTGTTTTTAGCTGAAATAAAATTTTACGTGGTCTCTGGGGTTTAAGCTGAGACTAACTTTGGACAGAAATGAAATGCCACAAATGTCACAAACAGTGCCTGTAAACAAGCTTAAAAACAACAGTCCTATTTTCCCAGGTCCAGAAGAGTAGCCACTTGCTGTATGTTCATAGGTAATCATAGTCATGGAGTGAACATCTTAAGTGACTGGGATAAAGCCAGGTGCTAAAAGAAACTTCTTAATGAATTGAAAATTCTTAGTGCATAATGTTAATGCACAGGTGCTTTTCTGCTCCCATTAAATGGGGTAGTAATTTTCATCTCTTGTTCAATGAGGTAAACATGAGAACAAAATCTTTAATCTGTCTTCCTCAAAGTTCTGGTACCGGGAAAAATACCCACAACTGTTTCTTCATCCTTCTTTCAGCAACACTGCATCCTGTTACCCAAGAACCAAACTCCTCCTAGTTAGTAGGGAAAAAAAAAAGACTTTTTTAAGTAAAAGGTCTTCAAAACACCATTCTTTAGTTCCATATAGTTGGAAGAAGGTCTTTCCAGTTCTGGGATTATAGGTCATAAAGCGATGTCATTTTTAGTTATTGCTTCTCAAAATTAATTTCAAATATGGCTGTGAAGGGACAATAACTCCTCCTGTGTATAATAAGGAATTTCCATACACAAAGTTTTCTGGTATAGCCAGTAGTCACAAAATCTACCACAGAAGTTAGAGTGAGGTCCTACCCTTTTTGTAAGCTTCTGGTTACATCTTGGCATTAGCTCTTTCATTCCTAAATATAGATCAGGCAGGGACCAGGCATTTGCTGCAGATGTTTACGACTGACGCTGTGCTCAGACCAGGGAATGAACTGAGCTTCACTTCACAGAGCAAGTGTTTCCACCCTTCCTATTCTCCTTTCTAGGAGTCAAATGACGTCAAACACCTTGTGACCTCAAATCCTGGCCAAACCATTGGCATGGTTGACCTGTTTATTTGGGTAGAGCATAAAAGAATTTCGGCAAAACTGACAAACCAAGCTCAGATAAGGGGAAACCTTCAAGTCAAACACAAACTCTAATATGAACACCCCTAATCTCCCAGTTTGTCCCCTTCCGTAGGCAAAGGTCAGGAACGTTTGGTCCCCACAGACCCTTAACAAGCAGATGTTACTGTAACATGCCCAGGGAATCAAGCATAAATATGACCCCTGACCCCAGTTGTCAGCTGATCCGCTGAGACTCTTAGAAATATACTCTTAACTTTTATAAATTCCCACTTTTTCCCACCGTCCCACTCCATTCTTTCCATCCCCTCTCCCTTGTGTCTCCCAGACCCGTCGCTGCCGAGCGGCGCTTGCACAGTTGCTCGTGGCCTGACCCCTCTCTTCACCCAGGTCAAAGGCCTGAGACCCAGGGCAGGACTCTTTTCTTGCTAAAGGCCAGCTGATGAATCATTCCCAACTTGAAGGGAACAGAGGAGAGGGGAGGAGTTTGCCTCTCAAAAGGCCCTCAAACAACTGTGGCCTATATATCAGCATTTACACTATTCTGACGTGCTCTAAAATTCACTTTCCTTTCTGGGAACGGCAAGAAAAAGTGAAGGGGGAAGGGGTGGAGGAGCTGAGAGGCGCTCCCCAAACAGTCCTGGGAAATGCCAGAGCCCAGTACCAACAGCAGCAAAGGGGGATCTCCCTTTGTTTGAAGGGGACTCTAACATGAACATCGTTCAATTCAAAAATTGCTCCTGTTGAATAAGAAAGAGTGGGAGAAAGGAAAAGGGGGTTTCCAAGGAAAGCTTGGACAAGCTGTACCAGGCAACTACAGACCATGTCCTGTTGGACAGGCAGCTTTGTCCGGCAGTGAGAGCTGTCAGTGTTTCTCAGCACTCACGAGACAGCTTCTTCTCCTTCCTCTCAGCCCCATGTGGCATTCAATTTTTTGCCTGTAACATCTTACCTCTCCTTCTTCCAGATGATCTGCTGCAGACCTGCAGAGTTCATCTGCACAAAAACGTTTCAGTTCTGGACTGTGTCACACCATCTACTGAGGAGGGACTGTCTCATTCTAAATTAGCTGCAGGAATCACGAAAACCAAACACAGATACCTTCCAGCTCTGAGACGTTGCTTCGGCGTTCCAGCGTATCCACCTCGGCATGTGTGACTCAGGCCGGCGAGCATCTGGAGACCGCAGGAGGAGGGATGCATAGCACTCCCTAGACATTGTTTATTTTTGTTTGATTCCCTTCACCTTTATAAAATCGCAAAGACATTTTTGGCATCACACCAGGCTTTGATTTGAAGTGGGGATTTCCCTGTGTGGTTCGCATTCCCTCTCTGGACACTGTTAAACAATAACAGGGATGACTTTTACCCATGACTAGCAGGGATGCTTGGGCAGACGTGGCTGTGGGCTGCACCGCAACACGTGTTTGCACCACACCTGGGCAGTGGCTGCCTTCTCAGCTGGCCTTTTTCTCACTGCCACCCAATTATTTGATTCTAACAACACATAAAATAACATGGGTCTTCATTTATCACCAAAAAGATTGAAACTGTTATTTTCCATTCTTCAAAACCAGGTTCTGGTCCAAAGAGGGGGGGGAGGGTCTCACTGCTCCCAGTGTAGTTTGGGATTTCACTCAGCCTCGTTTTCTATTTCTCCTTATCTTAAATATGTGCCATTATTTTGTCTGCAGCTGTTCTTTTTAAAGTATTTTATTGTGCAAGATGATCCCTTTAATAGGTTATAAATGTTAAAATATCACATAGAGCATTATCCAGACCTCTTTCCCAAGAATTTCTACTCGATGTATGAGTGTCAATAACAAGTTTCAAATATTCTCCACCACACCTTTGTTTCCCTCCTGCCTGAGTTATGGGCATGGCACCATCTTGGAAGTTACTTTATTTTCTGAAGTAAAAGTCTGTATTTTGTTTTGGTCTCTTTGTTCAGGTGGATGCCATTACCATTTCCCATTCTGTGGGGTAGAATCTCTCTTATAACCTGCTCCTTAAACTGCTTCTACTGGCTCACTGGGTATCAGTGGTAATATGGGGCTTGATTACAATAAGCCATCAGTTATTATATACCTGTCACATCCATTTTAAGATAGGAGAACAAGATTTCTTGCTCATATTGCAGAGGGTTTGCACATTTTATTGATTTTTTTTGTTGTTTTACGTACATGCGTATTAGGGTAGGAGGATCAAGAAGGGATGTGACCTGAGTGCACTGAACATAGAAAGGAGCTTGAAATTTAAAAATTCACATTAGTATGGCTGGACGATGTGTTCTGTAAAGCACAATCTTGATTTAGAAGTCTGCCTAGTGTGGACAAGTGAGAAACATGGGTTTCTTCACACAAAGACATTGCATCCTGGTTCCAGAAAAGTCAGTGAGAATTTTGCCATTAACTTTAAATGGAACTAAGGCTTCACCTCAAAGCTTTTAATCAAAAAGTGTGAGCGAGCATGTTCAAACAATGCCTTCAAGTCGTAGTCAGGACAAAGTCTAAGACTCTGACAGGAAAGAAGGACCTTATTCAAAAGCTTTTCATCCAATCTCCTTGTTACCGGAGGGATGGCCGCAAGCCCCAGTTCTGTCCTCCTGAGCTGCTGGTCATGCACAGTGGTTTCCCTCAACAATACCATTTCTGTTAGTTTATCCTGTAGTGGCCTTGCAAGAAAAGAGAACATCTGCATGAACCAGAAGCTCGGTTACTGTTGTTATTTCTCCTTGGGACAGAGCAAAGCTCTCTTCTGCATTTTCCAGCTCCTGCAAAATTTAGCAATGATGTATTCCTTCTCTCTACTATAAAGATTATACTTACTGTGGGTGCCTCTAAAAGTACACTTACCTTCAACTGGTCTCTCTCGATATGCAAGCCCTGATGGTTACCCCTGAGACAACCTTATTTTGCCCAGATAGATGCCTATGCTTATATGTAAACCATCTAATAAGGATCCCATCATCACATACTAGACCAGCAAATGATTTATACTTCAGAACTTTGCCCTTTATTGTAAACAGAGAAACAAAACAAGCATTTAGGGAATACAGTAAGCAGACTAGGGGAAAATTGGGTCTCAGCATGGTCAAAAATAATTTGTATGCATAAACATCGGAAAGAGAATGGAAATCTAGGAGTTCAGTGTACTGGAGATTATTTTCTGGTAGTCTGACTTTGAAATCTTCGTAGAAATGAATTTTCCCAAGCCTCATTAGCCCTCCTGGGGCATTTTATTCACTTTATAAAATCTTCAGACAATCCAGTAGAATTTGCTTTCCTGGGACTGATTTAGCCTGCGCTGGGTCCAGCCCATGACGTAATGTAGAAATCATGCATACAGCCATAATGGACAGAGAATCCACAAAAGTACCCACAACATTTCCGTACACATAACTCACAATTTAGATCAAGACAGGAAATGTTTTTCCCATCCCATGTGTAAATCTGACATTTAAAAAAATGTTCCTATCTCAAAACAAGATGAAAAGATTAAATAGCCAATATTTTTAGACACCGAAATTCCACACATGCACCAAGGAAAAGAGGGTTAGATCGCTTGAAGCATTTTCTTCCAAATCATTTAATTTCTTCTCTAACTCTGTATTTTCTTTCACACGGGTTTCCCTTAACTTAATTTACATTGCAAACAAAATAACAGATTTTGGTCCAGGCAATGGAAGACTTTCTAAAAAGTGTTGGAATAGTTTACCAGTTTCATCACCCCTTTTCTTTGCACAGTTTGCCATCTCGGGGAAAGAGCACTGTTCAGCGGAAGAAGATTTGCAGACAAACCTCCGATTGCCTCCACTGCAGTTTCATTATTTTGGTTCAGAAGTACTTCTAAGTACTTTTCCTGGCAACTGCACACCTCTGTTTACATACATATGAACCTGCAGGGAACTCACTGAAGAGCTGGTACATTTGTCCTAGGTGACTCCCTGTAGCATGACACAAGGCAGCATGACACTAAGTTGCGGGGGAAATGTATTTTGTGAACACTGCCTGATTCTACAGATCTCCTCTGTCAGACAAAGGTGGTGTAAGCCACAACTTTAAGAACTATCCCCATGTCAGTGGATAGAGTGCAAGAGATCCTCTATATGTAATGATTTAAACCAGCTGAGATCCAGGTCCTGTGGACTCTCCCCATGTCACAAGTCAGTCTTGGAAATCAGAATCCTCCCATCAGTGTTATTTCTTACCAAAACATGGTTTCAAACATTTTTCCTGCTTTTTTCTTTAAGTACTTTTTGCAACATAGTCCCCAAGGTCTCATTTATTTATTTTGCCCAAATCTCATGCCTAGCCCACTTTTATTAACTGACAAACCATTAAATCAGATTGAACAAAGCTGCTAAGGAACTACAAACATTTTTTTTCCTACAGTTTAAAAATTACTTACGGGAAAATAAAAGCTGCATGTATTTCAACTTTCCAAATTTTTGTGGACTTCTGGAGTTTTCTCCCATCTACGTTTACTTACCCTTTTTCAGATTTCTAACCTCAGTCACTACCGTGCTACACAAATAACAGAGGTCAAGGTTGAGGGCAGAAGCCTGAACAGGTGAAAGGTTGAATAACTTGAAAGTAAGAAATTGCAGTTTTCAAGGAAGAAGCTTAACAAGTTTGGGACTTCTCAAACACTCAGAAGTTGTTGTTCCCTACTAACTTGGCCAGGTCAGTGCTGATGTTACATTTTTGATGGTCATGTATTTTTTTCTTTCACTGGCTTTCTACACTCTCTATCTAATTTTGTCCTTGCCCTTGTAAAATTTTATCTTTTTACTTAGGCATATCACTCTTTTCTTCCTTGGTTGTTTGTCCTTCCTTTTTGTCTTGGTTTGGTGTTTTTTTCCTCTGTTTGCCTTGCATATATGTGTGAAAGCTAAAAGTGTAAGTATTTGGGGCTATGTAGCATCTAGCATACTGGTGCCCCAGTTCACCTGTACTGGGAGAACCAATAATAGAGAGAATACTGGCTTTTAAAATCTGTTCTGTGTCCTTGAAAAAAATACTCCCTTAGCTTCATAATTTAGACAGGCTTTGATCCTAATTGCAACAGAAAAAACAAAGCAAGTTTTTCTCCATTTTGGATACGTTAACTGTGAGAAAATGCTATCACTTTCTATCTAAACAAGGAGCCGGTTTGTGCTCTATATGGTTCTCTTTGTTGTATTTCTTTTCATTTATTAATAAAATTGAAAAATAGATTAATTCCAACTATAAAGGATAGGGAGAGTTCTGAATTATTTCTATAACTACTATAGATCCTGCAGCTGACCTAGTTAGTTGTTTGGGGTTTCTTTATTCAATGGCATGAATTAGAGGTGATTGCACAAAAACCTAAACGCAGATAGAGTTACAGTAACAGCAGCAAAAACATAAAAAGTTTCCAAAAAGGACATCATAATGCTGGGCAAAAGCTGATTCCACCTATATCAGCAGGATTGAGGTAGGGTTTTTTGTCTTCCAGGACCAGGACTATCACTAAGAAGACATTCATCTGTTGAAGTCCTTTGCTCAGAAAGGAAGGAGTTGTTAAGCAGTAGTGGCTGAAGAAAGATAGACATGGAGGCAAGGTTGCTTGCAGTTGCTTTTGGTTCCCAGATATCAGAGGAAAAGTTCCATGTGCAGGCCTCCCTTTTTCATTTTGTTTTTCCCTATGGCATGCTCATTGCCTAACAATCATATTTAGACTCCTACAAGGGATGGAGACAGTCCGGCCATTGCCACCAGAACCATAGTAAACAAATGATGCTCAAAGCTAATGACCAAGTCAAAAAGCCCCTACATGAGGTCCAGAGCTTATTCCCAGGAAAAAACTACCAAGAAACCATAGGGAGACATGAGGCCGAACCCACTCTGTGCTTGACCCTTGGAAAATTTTCAAGGAGCATCAAATACGAAGTATCCCAAACATCTAGCAAACACAGTCACTGGAGCCCCAGCTCATTTGCAGTGAATGTCCACAGGAATTTCTCTCCTGGCTTTGCTAAAAAGCTAGTTCTGACCCTGTAGGAGAGGTGCGTCCCCTTGGTCTGAAAAGTGACTGAGGCGCTTTATGATGAGAGGGCCTCATGGATTGCAGGGATCGGCATCCACTCCTAGGCTGAGGCTCAACTTGCCATCTGGGAGATTTCACAGCACTTGAGAACGATCACTTTGTTTTTCCCTTCCTTCATTTTTTTTCTTCCCCCTCCACCCCCCAGTTAATTGCTAAAGTTTTCTTTTTACAGTAGCTGGAAAACAAACTTTCACAGAATACGAAAACTTCCTTGTGCCACAGAACAACATTACCACAGACGAACAACAGCTTAAACTGCTTCTCCGTGTTCAGGATATGTACTTTGACCATAGGCCATTCATCATGTGTTGCAGCTATTGCCGGTGGTTAGACCACAGACATCCAATTGCTCAGAATTAGCTCCATGACATTCTCTGGTTAAGTTAGTGCACATGGCAAAGTACATCATATACTTATGGTTAACTTTTAAATGCAACTCTCAAAAAGTCCTTTCTGCAGGACTTCTTAGTTCCATCTCCTACACTCAGCTACTAAATCGTCTTTTAAGCATGCGTACACAGTTCTTACCAGCATCTTTTTTCCTCATCTGATAGAATTAGAAATTTAAGCACTTGGAACAACTAGAGGAGTAGGCTCAGCCCTGATGGAAATGTAAGGGCTGGAAAGCTGTGATCATGTTACAGGACAGTAACATGTACATGCTGTTTTGGCTGACCCTGGAGTGGAAGGGCCACATACATTTAAGCTACCTTTGCCCTACCAGTAAATTCAAGCGTGATCATTGCAAACAGCAGAAGCATCCTTTAAGGCTGTAAGAAACACCTCCATTACAGTAAAGACAGATGAATATAGAGCTGAGCTTTTAGGAACCCTACAACAAACACTACTGCGGCCGGGGGGCATCTTTGGGACAGGAAGGCATGTGCAGAGAAGGCAGTGAACTCACTTTTGAGCCACAGAAATTCCTTTGCATTGGCTGCAGCTGTTTCATGAGTAATAAACCCTCTTACAACGGTGGAACCCTCGTCACAGCATCTCTGTATGAAACCAGCCCAAAACATGCTTTGTGCTCCAGGAAAGCTAGTTTACTGTCAGATACTGAACTAAAATTCAAGTTTTCAGTCTAAGCCCAGTTTGGTGAGGGTCTGTGTATACAATTATAACAAAAAACCCCTCGATGATACTAATATGCCCAGCACCCTGTTGGGAAATCAAACACAGATCCTAAGATTAGTTAAGACTCTATAGAGCAAAAAGCAAAGGCGAGGGCATGGGATGGGGCAAAAGAAATTTCAGACTTTATGTTTCACGTTCAGTAATCTGAAAGACCTGATTCAGTTCTGGTGAAAAGAACTATGTTGCACCAGACAAGGATTTGGCCAAGATTGTGGGGGGGTACGGGGGGGACAGGACAGGGTGTCCCAAACTCCTTAAATGGATCAAACTATCCTGTATGCTGCAAAAAGTGAAGAGAAGCCATATTCATATATTTTCAATTTCACCCAAGCATAAATATTCATTGCACTGCCTTTTTTCTGTTAAGTGAAATTTCAGGTATGTGAAATTACCTTGCTTCACAAAATTGCCTTACTTTCACAACACTAATTATAAGTAATTACTTGCACTGTTCCTTTAAGAATAAGAACATTATCAGCCAGCCCACCTCAGGGAATAAATATGCATCTCACTTTGATGAAATTTGCACACAATACAGGTCAGGTAGTTAATGAAGCCATAAACCATAATATGTCTGAGGCACTAAACATCACCTTATTCATTTGGCCTTGGTGTTTAAGAGAGCAAGAGATGTTTATTGCCATGAGACACCCTCCTCGCCTTTAGGATCACCATTCATAGCCAGCTCTTTGTAAATAAACATATAACCTTTGCAATGGTAATTTAAGACTGTGCAGTAAAGAAGATGCAGTGAGTGCACGGAGAGTGGAAGAGAAGATAAAAAGCCTCATGAATAAAGTCGAAGGCTGCAGGCTAAGGTGTTTATTAAGTCCCAAGCTGGTTTTTTCCTCCACTTTTCCTCTCTGCTGAAATAAAAACAATGATTGCTATGATGCTCTAAAATTAGAGCACATTTGTCGTTTTTAAAAGCAGCTAACAACTGAACTTCAACTGTGCAACAGCATAATAGGTGTAGAAAATAGATCTGCCCCAGGCCTAGCCTCTTCTGTTGTGTAATCAGCCAGTGAGAAAGCAGAGATCGGCCCAGATAATGTCAGTTTTCCACTCTAGAGTGGTGAAGGTATAAAACGTATACATTAAAATGCATCAATGAAATGCTGCGGTCCACCAGGCTGACTTCCTGGGACAGAGCGCCGTGCAGAGGGGGTTAACTTTGCAGCCACAGTGCCATGCCTTTAGTATGTGTCACAAACAAAATCCCTACATTAAAATGAATAAAACCCTGAGTCATAAAAGGAAGACTTTACATTTCAGCCCCAGGATCTCAAAGCATTTTGCAAGCAGGCATGAATTAAACCTCCCAGTGCCCTGAAAGGTAGTGAAAGAAGATAACTTTGTCTGTTTTATGGCTAGGAAACGGATACATGGGGCCCTGACCAAGGTCACATAGCAAGTATGAGACAGATAATAGTTAGATCTCCTGATTTCTATTCCTGTGTTTAGTCCTCCCTTCTCATGCTCTCAAAAATGATGTAATAGTTTTCTCAAAAATTCTCATAATTCTCATTAATCACACTTTACTAATTCTACAGCAGAAAAGGTAATGGTCTCCGTGCTCACATGCCAGAGAGGTTCAACAAATACTGCCAATCATCACTTTTACCTGTGACCACCAAACCATGATGAAATCACATGCCTTCTAGGTCTTGCTAAACAATCCACGAAGAACAGGGCTGATCTTTTAACTCCACAAACAACACAAATACTGAGGCCGTCATTGTATTGCCTGAAACAGTGCGTGCAAACGCACAGACGTATGTACTCACAGTTTGTGACTCCTAATTGCTCATTACTATCTGTGATGGAAGGACTGATTGATCTTTGGAGACGTTCAGCAGTATGAGGGTGCAGATTCTCCAGTGCAATCAGCTTGTTTAATCACATGGGCTTTTAAGCTAACTTTATTTCCCCCAATTACTACTTTTTTTACAAGTTCACTTCTCGTGACAACGTAGAGAAACCTCAGGATGTTCTATTTGTCTGCGCTTGGTCTGGGGCCCTAAGCTGCCTTAAAAATCAGATGAAGGCAAATATCAGGAATAGGCTATCACCCCCTTCCTATTAATCTAGCTACACTATGCTCAGCAAGGTCTATCATCACTTCTACAACAGCACATGACTCAGAGATTGCCATACCATAGGACATTGCAAGTGATTTATCGAGAAAAATCACTGTTTTTCATTGGTAACACAGAGTAAAGAGTTGACATACTCTAGTGAATATGTGCTCACGTTGTCCCTTTCAAACATTCACGTGGTTTGCACTCATACCTCCAGAGGACTTCTACACCTGGTTGCATCCACAGCAGCCAGTGTACGTAGGTTAGAGTATGAGCTCGCTTTGCTGTGACTGGCTGCTAAGAAGGAAAGTGGGTAGATCCAATAATAAATACATTATAATGACATAATAAAAGTTTGGGAAATTGCAGGAGTCATGTTTCTCATTCAGAAGCAAACTTAAAATAAACTTGAAAGCCTGCAAACATCACAATTTCTGTCTGATGAAAAAGTCCCGACTGAACAGCTGAGTGAAATGACTTTGCAAGAGTATATGAAAGACATACCACAGGCAAATTGAGATACAAAGTTTGGGTTTTTGATCCCAGAGAGAGAGAATAATGTGTCCCTCCATTTATCCATGAACTCTGCAGCTGGCAGGGGCTGCGTTCTGTTAGTAATTACCGTGAACAGATGAGGGAAGATTTTCTTCCCCCCTTTTATTTTGACCTGCAGTTAAAGAAAATTTGCTTGTTTTATTTTAGGTTTAAAAATGATGAGGCAGCATCAACCTGCGTTTCACCCCAGAGCTGTTGATTTTCCCCTGTCTTCTCCCCCTCCCTTCCTTTCTTCCTCCTCCCACCCCCCAGCATCTTAATTTATTTCAGACTATGAGTGTGCAGATTCCCAATTTAGTGAGAACAGTTTGCTGCCAAGGCCCTTCGGGGGCTTTCTCTGCAGTTTATTTTCTTAACTACAAGCTTCGGGTTGTTTTGTGTGTGCGAGTAGTGGGGAAGGAAGGAGAGGACTGCATTCCTTCCTCCAAATTTACAACATTAAAAGTCCAGATTTGCTTTTAGCCGAGTAAGTTTTGTCCTTCCTTGTCCTGCTCTGTATTTCGTTGCTGCCTTCCTTCAGCAAACACCCAGCTGGCAGCCTCGGTGACTCACGGAGTAAAAGCATTAGACACATTTCTTGCTGAAATGGTTATTTCCCTCCACTCCCTCTTTTTCCCTGTGTGAAATAACTGCTCACAGAAGTGTGACAGGGATAGCACTGGGTTTTTGCACAGCCGTACTGGGAATATCTTTGATGAGATGAATTTTCTGCCCCTGCAAGATGGGGTACTATGGGAGCCCTGACTGGGCCCTTGGTGGGTGGGACCACAGGTGCACACAAAGTAGCACTCTGGAATTGCTCAAACGTCCTTGGTTTTAGCAGCAAACCTAGCAAAATGTCCATTTTATTGAGCACCTGATGTGCTGCCAAGCTACTGAAGATCTTGAGCTCCCTTTTTCCTAATGGGAATTTTGTTGGGGCAAAAATAATGACCTTTTGGCCATTTGATCTCTGCACCACAGGGCTGGAGCAAAGGGCGGCCCAGGCGAAGACCCCCAGTGCCCAGGGGGTCCCCACGATGCCCTGCGGCTGTGCGCCAGCACACACTGCCAGGGTCTGGCAGGCAGCGGGCAGCAGTGGCACCCGTATGTGCGCCCCATTAGCCCCAAGGATTTCCCGGGCGGAAGCACAAGAGGCCTTGCCTCGCTCCAAGTTTTAAAAAATGTTGGTTGCTGTTCAACTGGGAGTAAAGCCAAAAGGATAACAAAAAACAAACCTGTTTCCTGCAAACTGGGAAGCCTGTGTTGTGGCCGGTTGTAGCAGCCTGCTGCCTTCCAGCCAGGGGACAACGCTGGAGAGGGACAAAAGGTCCCCTTGGGTGATGGTGCCTGCTCACAGGAGCTGTGCCACGTCCCCCGCTCCAGCAAGCACAAGAGAAAGCTCACACAGCCTTTTGTCTTTGCATTGCCTTCTCCACAGACCACCTGAGCAACAATTATTCTTGGATTTGCTCTACTTCTTGGGTCCCCAGTGGCATGTACCCCCTGAAGGGGGCATGGAAAAGGTGAAAAGTGAAGGAGCCTGTCATGATAACTGTCACAGCTGCAACGCCTCAAAGGTATCAAAGACAACCCAAACCTGGATCGATCCTTAGAGGAATACACATATTTGATTTCAAGCTGTTGAACAATTAGAAACGGACAGTAAGTGCAGGAAACACCAGCATGTTATCAACAGTCCTTGAGCACTAATAATATAAGGTTCATTTCATGGAGGAAATTATTTAATACAAACTATTCACTCAACTCCAAACACAGGACGGCAATATAAGAATAATACGAACGTAGCTTTATTTTTACAAAAAAAAATAATCCTGGGCAGGTTTTCTTTAGGGAAAGCAAAGCTTTCCTCCCATTAGCCCACTTCCTGCAATTCCATAGTGTGATTGTGTGTTGGGAATATACCCAAATTTATTTTTATGCAGATCACAGTAGTCTCATATTTCCTTAGCACAGTTTCATCGCTGATTTCTTTTGCCCATGTTAGCTGAAAACTGTTTAACATATGCCTTACAACCAGCTATTGTCAGGCTCAGTCTAGCTTAGGGACTCCTCTTTTTCCTTTTTTTTAATTTTTTTAAGAGGGGAGGTGGAGGTAGCGGTGGTTGCAAAATATTTTTGGCATGCTGCTTCAACTGATGAGCTTAAAAGTTATATAAGACTCTTGCACATTCCCAGAGTTGCATACATGGTGGATTTTCAGTTGTCCCCTTCCTCCTTTCATTTAGTTGCCACCCGATGATTGTCTAGTGCTTCAGATGGTTGCAAGGGATCTGTTTTATTCTGTTCTTGGTTCCAAACAGCTGTGGCCAAAAATAAAAGGGACTTTCACAGGACTGATCCAGAAGCCATGACTGGGGCTTTCAGCTCCTCTGGATGCAATCCTCAGCGCAACACCTGGCTGCTGCACTGGTCAAAGCTGTTCCTGCAAGGCAGCCTCCTCCGCTACGTGGGGGCACTGGCGAAGAAGTGGAAGAGTTGAACACAAATAGCAGTGAGGCAAGTGTCACCTATGACAAACCACCTCTCCTCCACGCCTAGCAACATCACCGCTCTAAGACTAAGTATGCCACAGAACTCTGGTAAGAGGTTCTACTTGATCTGGTCTCTCCCACCTCAGGGGGAAGGGCATTAGGAGAGGCTGTGTTAGAGGGAAGAGGAGACAAACAGCAGATTGCACTAGGAAAGGGAAAATTCTAGCCCAGAAGAATGGAGGGACCAGATCAAACAGAGAAAAAAACACTCATGTGCCATCTGCAAGTCCTTTGTGGTCAAGTCAGGGAACAGTGGGACACAAAACAGGAAAGAGATGAGAGAAAAAGATATTTTCTGCATTTGTTCCCTTCCTTCTAGTGCAACGTATATTGGATCAGTTCACCCAGTTTTTCTAACTCAGGGAACAGATGGTGTCATATTTGAATATAAAATGAGTTTTCATTTGCTTTGCCATAAAAGAAAAAAAAAACACAAACAAACAAGAAAAAAAAGAGCTCACCCAAAAATGATGCTATAGTTTTTTTACAGACCTGTGGTCTCAGTTACAAGCTGAGCTTGTTTCAGTTCCCGGATCTAATTTGTGGTCTATTATGGTCCTTTTATGCCTGCAGATGTACAAAATGAAAAAAAGTCCCTTCTACAAATGGAAATACTTTTCTACTTAGACAATGTTCATGTTTTGGGGAAAAGTGAAAAACTGTTTAACCACATTTGGCAGCAAAATTCCAACTGTACAGGCACAGAGTTTGCTGTTGTTGCTCTGTGCTGTGTAGCTTTGAATTCAATTAGAATTCAAACCCACTCCTTTTTTAAGGTTCTGTTATGTTATAGGAAACAGCTTCCAAAATGAATACTTTTCTCATGGCACATCTTGTCAGGACCTATGAGAAAGTCTAAGAAAACGCAGAAGAGAACCTCTTCATGTGGCAATCCCACGACAAAGATAAAGATTAAACAACACAGGATTTAAGAGATGAACAGGCTGTGGCTACTGTTCTTTTCCAAAGGGTGAGTTTCATCCCTGAAGAGCTGAAATAAGGGATCTGACTGAACGCTCCAGTTGTATGCCAGTGTGACTTCGTAATGTCATTGTGGTAATCGGCGGAGTTAGACAGTCGTGAAAGTAAACTCATGTAGCAACAGAGGAAGCTAACAGGTCAGATGAACAATCAAGACCTTTTTCTGAGTCTATCTGCAGTCTTTCACTTGCATCACTTTTCCCCTGCTATGATGCTTATAAAAGTTTGGGGCTGTATGCAGGTGCCAAAATATTCTCCGAATAAATTTGCACTGAATTTGAGACAAGCTGACTGAAGACCTCTCCTGAGTCCCTTATTTTCTCAAATTCCACAATTACGATGTTATTGCAAGCAGAGCCTTTTTTTCCTCTTTAATTTACACTCTGCTGGCTTACATATTACCCTCCAGCACATCTATAAAAGACCTTGGTTGCTGAGGTGGGGCAGGAATTGAGTGGCTTAGGATTTGGTAAAGGGATTAAGAAGTCTTTCATTTCTAGGTCACTAGTTCAAGACTGTCATGACTGTAGGCTGTCTACTGACCTGTGTTAAATATATTGGTGGATGTTGCTTATTCCCTATCAAAAAATCACCACCACATTTGGCATTGATTTGACTTTATAACAGAGTAGGTTTGGTATGCATTAATCAGAAATGGGAGCATGTTGCAAAGCTCAGATCAGGATGTGCAGTCTCCCAAGGTTTGAGAATGGATGTATTTGAGGTTCTGGTTTGACTTCTCCAAGCAAAAAGTCAAGCAGTGAAATGTGGGTTTCAAATTGTCTGGTAATTTAGAGTTGTTACGAGCCAGGTCCTACTTTTAATTTTAGCTGTGCTGTTTCCTTATGAAATGCGGTTTCTTTCTCTACTTCTCACCTGTCAAACTGCAAAAAAAACTCCCAGTAAAATACCTTTTTTTCTTATTTAGCTTCCAGAGATCCCTGAAGACAGAAAGAAAGGAAAACATAGAAATTAGGAGATTATTAATGACTCAATCAACTATGAATCTCAGAGGTAAAAGGGAACCGTTATCACTTCTGGTATATTTTAGCTAAACATCGGAAGAAATACTGAGAGTTTGAAGCTTTGAGTTCATTCAAATTAAAAGAAGAAGAATGATATTCCCCAAAGAAATTCAAATATTAGACCTTCAAATAGGTTTCCTTTAACACCTTAGACAAGAAGCTCCCCTACCTTCTCTTTTTCTCGTATAGACACCACACTCTTCAACAGGCTTTTTGACCTTAATGGGATGCTATTTGCTGATTTGGAGTCTCAGTCCCAGCAGTGAGTTCATAATAAGAGTCAGCTGAAGAAAGGCTGCTTCCCTACCTTCCAACAATTGCGCATTTTAAACCATCAAGCTACCCATTGCTTCTGCCAGCTCTCAGAAAGATGTCAAATTGAGTAAAAATTCAAAAAGCAGATAGCTCATTGAAAGTACAAACTCAGTTAAAGTGTTAAAATGCAGCATTATCTCTGGTTGGGAAGCAGCTTTCATAAACGGCACTGAAAAGCAATCAAATTAGAAGATAAATACAACCTGGAAACAGCAGGAAAAGTTATACCAAACATAAATCTGCTTGTGATAATTTTAATTAAAACTGAATGTGATACAGTGCTCAATATGATATTTCCTTCATTCACGTTTGTTATTGGGATTACATTTGTATATCCTGCTCAGCTGTAGGCCTGTACCACCAAGTCCAAGGGAGTTTAGCTACAGCGAGGCCAAAACAAAGGCTAAAAGAAAGCAGGCAGCCAAAAAATATTTTTTAAGAAGAGGAAGAAGCCCAGTTGCTTTTGTAAGCCTTCACCTCTCACAGCCTCCAGGATGCTGTGGTGACCACATGTTCCGTACCTGACCATATTTTGATTTGGGACCTATTAGTTCTGAGGAATTTTCTTCTTTGAAGTTTGAGATTAAGCGTGGCCCTGTTCCTGCTGGTTTGCTTCAGCTACTGCCTCCCCCCAACAGTGTTTCTGGGTGCTGTCAATAGGCCTTTCTCTTTTTCCTTAATCTCCTTTTGTGACCAGGTGTGGCAAGGATTCATGTTTGCTCTGCTTCCCTCACCTCATCATGGGCTTCAGCCCTTGGTGGACTTGACCTGCTTCTGCTCTTACCCTTCAGCTCAATAAAAGCAAGGTCCCTTCCCAAGGGGTGGCAATGCTTCTCTGTGTACCTGTAGGACACTGGACCCCTGGGTGTCCATCAGTCCCTAGCTGCAATTAGTACACTGTCTTCCCACTTAAATATTTTGCCATGTGTCCAGAATAACTAGATTATCTACACAGCAGCAGCACAAGGAAGAAAGAGTTTTCTGGTGTTAGGGGGGCAAAGGTTTCTAAATATCTAGATTTCTAAATATCTTCTCCTACTGGGAGGACATCAAAGATTTTCCCATTTTCCAAATGACTGAGCAAACAAAACAAACCACAGTCCCTCTCCCTTCTTTAGGCATGTTTGACTCCAGGTCTACTAACAGCGAGAGCATGCTACGCTGGTGTGAAGGCAAGAAAGTGGGAACTGGAAGTATTCACACTTGAGCTGAATGCTTCAAGCTACAGCTTTGTATCTGCCCCGAGCTGTTTCTTCATAAATCACCACATCCAGCATTTTCCTTGCTAGCTAGAGAAATCTTAATTTTTATCGTCAACAAATTAGTGTTCCCCCCTGGAATTTGCTTAGTATGGAAAATTCCCATTCCACCCAATTACAACTGCAAAAAACAGTCATATGGATAGCTACAATACTTTGCATAGTCTTGATTCTTTATTCTTCAAGGTGCAACAGGGTGGGAATTTGATCCTAATACTCATTTTGCCTCTCTTTAATGTACTGAGGAGCCTTGTGCAGGTAATCTATATCCCAGCACTGGCACACCTTGGCCTGGCTGAAGCTTTGCTGTGATTAAAAGTACTGTAGCAATTCAGTAAAATGGATGGAGATATTTGCAGATGGCTGGGGAATAGGTGGACCCCTGTATTTATTTATTTTCTCCTAGAATTTCCTGGCAGGCCAAATATTTCAGGATTGTGAGGACTGAAGAGAAAGGAAGGCATTTGTCTGTTTATGGGAATGCTATTTCCCTCGTCTGGGATGCCTGTGCTTCAAGAAATGGTATCATCACAGGCTGGGGGTATCTGCTTACAACTTTTGAAGATCTTTAGTCATAATCTATGAAAGCTTTAAATGAACATGAAACCAAGAAGACAAAATGAATAACTTGCCCTAATGGAAGAGCAGACGGTAAGATCTCACAGCACATCATGGTAGTGTTCCAGTATCCACTATATAATGCTTCTTTTTCTGAGAATAGTGCTCATTCTTGCCATTTAATGTCTACAAGGTCTGGGAGAGACTAAATCGTAAGAGCCACAGACATTTTGGAAAGTCTGGAATTGGATAAGTGTCAGTCACTATCACCTTCATCAACCTTGACTTCCTTAGTCACAATGTAAACAGCTCTACGTAGTTTTATTTCATCATTTACTGGGGGGCTTGGGGAGGGAGGGGGCGGGGAATACGTATCCTAAACACTTCTGGACAGCAGCTGTAGGCAGAAAATATATAGGATAGCGAAGCTTGTGAAGTGTGCAAGAAAAACAGTGCTAGCTAAACATGTCTGAAGATTGGGAATCCCAGGGCATTCATGTGCTTCGGTTCTTCAGTTCAGAAAAGGGAGCGATGTTGCATTTCACAAAAGAAAGTCTTAAAAATAAAATAAAATAAAAATAATTGCTTTGGGGACCCGAGTTAAAATGCAGGTGTTTTGAGGGGAACATAAACATTTTTTCCTAAATGAGGCGTTGAGGGCTGGGAGAAGGGCAGTAAAATTAGTGGAATTACTGCCTGATTTTAACCAGATGATTGCTGCAGTTGGACACCAGTGCGGTTTCATTAGGGACTCTAATTTACAAGCCATTCGCCGCATTCCAGGGGAACGCAGCAACTCCCCACCGCTCCTAAAGAATGCCAGCGCCTAGCTTTATGGCAGCAATGCCTGACTACACATTTTCTGGCTTTGGGGCATTTTTTGTCGTTGTTGCTATTGTTGGTTGTTTTTTTAAGGCCAGCTTGGCTGTAGTGCCGCAGCCAAGCTTTTCAGTAAGGGAGAAAAAGAGTCTCACTGCCTTAACCCAGGCAGGTAGTCCCAGGAATCTGTGTAAATCTCCATCGGCGTGGAGAACATATGGTCCTTCTACTAAGAGCTGTCCTGATTTATACATAATGTGCAATCAGATATATTACATCATTTCAGTGTTGGATACTAGTATATTCCAGATATAAAATGACCCTTTTCCTGGCCTTCCATTAGATCCTAAATTGTCATTAAAGTACAGTCCTGAAAGCCTGAAGCAGGTGAGGTTTTGGCCTCATGTGACCTAGCTCAACATAAATTTGTCTGATCTTTATAGAGGCAAATGGCCTAATGAACGCTGTGGATAGAGGAGATTTCCATGTAGCCAGCCCTTGGGATCTGGTATTACTTTCAGAGGTATGAGATTTCTGCCTCAACCCACCTGGCAAAGCAGCAATAACTTCTTTTCTTTAACAAATAACACACAGCTTTCCTACATTCCTCCTGTTCACCCTGCTTAGCCATCTTCTGGACCTATCCACACCACATCAGCGTAGATTTCCCAGGTATCCCTGAGTATTATTCCACTGCCACAGTTCAAGTCACCAAAGCCAAAAGACAGTAATGTGAATTCTTTCCTTGTTTCATGGGTTCAGAGCCCTCTTTGTAGAGGATAAGCATCCTTTTGACATATCATTATTTTCTGTTTTTCTCCCATTCCTTCTTTCTATTGCTTTTTCTCACTGAATTTCACCTTTTCTATCAAGAGCTGCAAAGGTTCCCTATTTTGTCCAATCCACTTCCTTCCCTGTGCTGCTTGCAATTTTCTTTTACATTTTCAATACATCTGAGTTTCATTTTTCCCCGATGACTATTCTCTTGACTAACCCACTCTCCAATTTTGGTAGGCTCACTGAGGTCCAACGGCCATGGTTAATGTTTGCCTGCTGTTAATCCTAACCCTCACACCTAAATTATGATTAAAAATAGTGAACAGAATCCCAAAGCCGGAGGGGGTTTTGAGTCTGTCACCAAGTAGTTATAATATGTGCATGTTACATATTAACAAAGCCCACAAATGCAGGAAGTGAGGTTTCCTTTCAGTTGTAATATTTATCTCCCATTTTTTGAGGGCAGCCATTCTGGTCTACCGCTGCCTCTCCTCTGCTCCTGTCAATTCTCACAAGTTCTGCTGGGTTGGCTCAGACATGTATTTCAATGCAAAACCTCCTATTTAAAACCCAAAACAGATTTAGTAAATAATGTCCTTCCCCTGAGGCAGGAATGAGCTAGCAGAGCAGGAACCGTGCCGACAGAGGAGTAACCTTACATACGAGAAAGGAAAGGAGCAAGTCCCCTTGCATTAATTCATTCTTTGGGATCTTGTGTCCTACTTGAGAACCTCCAGTGAAATATTGTGCAGTCCTCATCTTGAACAAGTTCAAGTTCACCTGGCCTGCTTTAATAATTTCAGTTATGCTTCAAGGTTTTTTCACTTTTTTTTTTTTAATTACATGGGGCTTGTGCTGGTGTAGGTAAAACTGAGCACCTTATCCCACTTCCAAAGACACTTTGGTTGGGAAGATGTGGGTTTCAGGTGCAGCTTGCCTACAGAACAGTTCTAATTATTCCACTCAGATATTACTTATTGAGTATTTGGAAAATTTTTTCTGTGCTAAAAAGTGTTTGTGAATCAATCCAGCATTCTGCCAATGCTTTTGTTAACCATAAATATTTGCTAGCAGGCTATATGCTCAAGTGGCAGCCTACAACTGTTTGCAAATGCTTCTCTCAGGGAATACCTGGAGATCACTACTCCGGTCACTGCCTGAGTCTGTGGGAGTCACCTGAGCTGCAGGGTGATGTTGTTATTGCAGAACTGACTGAAGCTATATAAGCTGTACGTGACCTGTGGCAAGAAGTAAATGACAAAGAAAAAACACTTCTTTTCCAGATTCCGTTTTAAACTACTTGTGCTACTATTCATGACTATGCACCAATTTGCAAAATGACTCAGCTGGGCAGGTACCTGAACTGGTACGGCCACCCAAACAGCAACCATGTGTTGTCACTGAGTGAAGAGCTAACTTGACGGAAACCTAACCTCAACTGGTGGTTGCCTTTGAATGGAATAAGTCACTTCACCACAAGTCTTTATTTGCAAAGGAAGATAGGTTTGACCAGACACTTTCCATTTTTCACTTTGCTGCACCTATAGACTTGCTGAAAATCTTTGTGAATGAGAAATATTATTATGATAACTTACTATGGTATCTTTCGATTCTTCTGCAGATCTGAGATGGCAAAGTTCCTGACACACATCTTCCTGTAGTTTATAAAGCAGTTATTTTGACAGTCAGACTATTAGATGAATTGTCATGAAGCCACTCTGATATCCCTCAGTTCGCCCTTTGAATGATAACAGACTTCATAACATGGAAGACCTTTTATTTGCTTGGTTGATGTTGTTGCTACATAGTCAGATTCACTGCACCGTCAGGGCATTTTTGAATGCTTCGTGACTCAGGTGATTTATTCTTCATTGACTTTCACTGGCATTTAGGCTCCTAATTCATTTGTTTTGATTAGTTTGGAAAACCAAAGAAACAATTCTTTAAGCATAAAGGATGTGCATCAACTCTCTGTATTAACCAATTTATAGGAGTCTCTTTTTGGTACTAACATGGAACAATCTGGCATGAATTATTTCCCACTGCTATTCAGAGACCTTTCAAGACTTCACTTCTTGTTTTCATAAGATCACCTTGTATAATTGAGGGCTAAAATGCAGGGCAATTTGTTCAGATGCCTCCCCAGTCTGCTTATCATCATCTCACGGATATGTGCAACCTACATGGAAAAGAAGTTGGATAAAGGAAGCTGGACTTTTTCTAACACTCCAGTGAATCCGAGCAACTTCTGAAGATCATTTTGATAAATAATCTTCATTCTGAGCAAAATCTGAAATGGGAGAACGGATATTTCATATAGGTAAAAATTAAACTTTGAAACTTAGTTAATTTACTGAAGGAAACACTAATCTTTTTCATGATGAGTCTCAAAAATTAAAAAAAATTTAGTCTCAGTAGGAGAAAAAAAATTGATTTTTTGCTCCCTTAGAACTCTTTTAAGAATAAATATGTTTGGGGATGTTTGGACAACATGAAAACTGCACTAAGCATGTCTTCTGCAGGACTGACTGATCTTGAAGGATTTTTAGAATAAGATGCCCTGCTTTATAAAAACAAAGTTCTATTGACAGAGAGGTTCAGATAAAAATTGGAGAACCATGACTGATCAAAAAGATAGCATAAATCTTATGTCTCTTCATAATTTTTATGACTGTAATTGAAACTACTTTCCTTCATGGATTTGTTTATTAGACATATGATTAATAATTAGAGATGTTGTAAGATTAGAAAGATTTAACATTATACAATTAATATTATAAGAAATTTACTTTTGCATAAGTTACTAAAAATGTGATGTCCTCACTGACAAAATACAAACCGTGGTGAGGCAGAGTGAGTCAGATGCCCAAGACAGGAGGCTGATGCTGGTAGGAAGAAGACCTACTCCATCTCTGCTGCAGTGATCCTGAGGAAGCTCTAAGGTGAAGCAGAGCACAGATGTTGCACGCCAGTGCTCTGCTGTTGACAGGGAATAAATGACTAATAGCTTTCACAAAAGGCCAAACAAAGTGTCATAAGCTCCTAAAATGTGTTTCAGCTTTATTCCTATAATTATCTCACTTCTAGGCTAAACTTGACAGAAAACCCACTTGCTTTTGTAAGAAATACTCTTGTTGTTTAGGAATGCAGATGTTGCTGAGACTCAGAAGGAAGCCTACTTTCATTTGGCCAGCTGTCTCCTAACAGGACATCCACAGTCTCTTCATTGTACCCTTAACACATAATCCAGACAGACAATGACTTAATGCTATCTCTTGACACAAATAGACACTGCACTATATCGAATAAGACTGAGGCCATCAAAATAATTCTCATTTGAGAGTAAATGCAGCCTGAACCCAAGTTTGGGAGTCTGCTGAGTAAACACTACCAAAGGAGAAATAAACATGTTCTGTTGGCCTGAACCACCATAACTCTCTCAGCTGCAGAAAGAAAATGCAGCACAAGAGAAAAAGGAATGTTTAGATATAACTTAGAGGACGGAAATTTTCTGCTCATGTTTAGAAGATCTCACAATATCTGACCACAGCCATGTGTGCTAGCTGATATCCACCCCTTACCCAAAACTATGTTCAGGCAGATGGGGAATGAGATTGCTGGGATTTGATTATCAAAAATAAAACCACAGACCTGGATGAGCTAATGTTGTTCCAGATGCATTATCTTATAATCTCCAGGAAGAGAGGAAAGGAACATTGAATCCACCCTTAAAGAGGTCTTTCAGCAGGCTTAATCTCTGCACTGCATGAGAAGAAATTGCTGCCTAAAACTGGAGGGGACCTTTGCCTGAGTCCCAACCAGAAGAAAAGTCAGGCCCAAAGGAACAGCAAATCGCAAAGTGAATAGCAAGTTTCCATTAGGCTGCTATGACACAAAAAGATCCCTGGGTCCTTTCTCTACTCTGTACTGTTCACAAAATTACCCCAGGTTGACGGCCTATTAGTTCTCTTTTTGTTTATTCTTGCCCCAGACCACCTTTCCTCTTTTCCCAAATTCCTTCTATCTTGCAAAGTATATTGCAGAGCTCAGCCAAAACAGAACCCTCAAAAAAATTTCTGGGACAGTATCTTTTAAAAAAATTCTTATTTAGGCATTTAAGGCCTTGGAAGAGGGGTTGGTTTTGAACAAAAACCATTTTAGAAATTCTTCCAGAATGACTGTGATACCTTTAAAGCCGTGTGGCTCTCCCTGGGAGGAGTAGCCATATCGAATGCATTACACTGGGAGCTGCGTTGGAGCCCACATTGGTACTTGTGCATTTGACCCATGGGCCACTGAGCTCACTGATAAGGTGGCTGCCCTCCAGGGGGACATCCAAAATTCCAGTCAGGTCCCACAGCAATTGCAGGGTCAGCTTTTTTGCCACATACGGTGACCATTAGCTGAAAATGTCAGAGACCAAAGGTCACTGCAGTGCCCTGACAGTATTTATATATTTACATGCTTGAAAAGTACCTGGGTGCCTTTGTGTATCCCAGTATTACTGCTCTCATGGAAAACCAAGAATTTGCTTTTTAAAATGAGATACATTTTCTCTCTCTTATCCATGCCATATACATGCTCTTCCTTCAAAAGAGTTAGCTCATGTTTAAAATAACGTGATGGCGAACAGAATTCATCCCTCAGTAAGCTGCAGGGGGAGAAAGCTGTAAAGCAAAAGATGCTCCTACCATTGTTTCTTCATTGTTAAAAGGTGAAAACCTCAGAAAACGAGAGAAAAAAAAAAAAAAAGGAAAAAGAAAAGAGACAGTTTTAAGGGCTTTTAAAATATCTAATGCTCCAGGATCTAAATTGGCAAGGAGCCAAGCAGTGTCTTAAAGCGACAAGCACTTTATTATACTTTCTAATTCTTCCAAAGTCTGTCTGTAGGATATATGAGCTGGCTCTAATATGACTACTCTATTCTCATCCTCCAGTGGTATACTCTGGTCTCAGCTCATAAATTGAAAATGGAAGATCAGTAAATCAGCATGGACTGTTTCAGAGGGACATTGTGAATTTCCAGTCAAATCTTCTGGTTTATCTTAAATATTTCATCTTAATGTCACCTTTAGAAAAAATCTTTCATTCAAGTAAGTTACAACATCCAGTTCTAAACTGATTACACTCCCCCACTGACCTTCTGGAGAAGGGCTTCCACAGCAGTGCAAATACCACATTGGCAGCACTCTGCTATCGCTTAGGAAGGAGAATTTTTGGCACGGCAAAGATCCTTAAAACCATCCCAGGACATGTTGTGATGCACAAACAAGGCAAGAGGAAGTCCATATTACTGTAACACAGCACGTACACCACTATGGCTTTTGGCCAAGGCTCCTTTCCAGGGTCTGCCATCTCTGTACGGGAGTCCCATGTCTTTTACACCAGCATGACCAACACACTGATACTCATCATAATCTACTGGGCTGAACTTATTTTCTGTGTTGCCACAAATTTCAGCAGTCTAAGCAAAGGGAGCCATTTTTTGAGGTAGGAGGGGATGCGATGGTGAGAAGGGTTAAAAAAGAAAGACACAAATGAATACTCTCAATGAGTCTCTCAGGTATAGCTTGGCTGAATCTCCTTACAATAATAATAGCAACCTCCTCCCCTGAGGAGGAGCGTTTCCCCAAAAGCTCAAAGGGAAAGATTTAACTGAAAAATTGTATAATGAAATGCATTATAAATGTCACTGATTTCAACCAATGCCAGTTGCACAGTTGTACTGGGCAATAAACAACGGACTCTTGAAATACAAATCTTCTGTATTCTGCTGTTAAAATATTTGAGGAGTTACCTAAGAAATATGTGCTGACAAAATTGCTCAAAGAGCTTGAGTCAATCCTCTTTCTTCCTACTCTGGCCTTATTCTTTTGTCTTCTGAGTGGAGATGATTTTGTTTTTCAGGACTTTAAATGAAGCTGGGAATTTCCATGGCTGCTTATTTATACAGGGCTATACTCCACAGTTAATTCACCCTGACAGGAATGATGTTGAGCTTTCTTGCCATATGATCTTGTATTTAAGATCCTGTCAGTTTTGAGGACTCTAAATAAACCTTCTTTTAAATATTTAATACTCTTCAGTGATATATGCCTTTAGGCTCTGAGCCTGGTCCAACCATCAAAACTTAGAGTTTTCTGTATTTCCCATCACCACAGCCATCCCATATAAATTAAATTTAGACTTTAAATGCTCTGGTAGATTCCAAGTTATTTTCTTCTCATTTTCTGTTCTCCTATATGTAGAAATAAATAAATTCTACTTGAGTTCCTTCTGTAGGACTTCTGAGGTCTTTGTAGAATAAAGTCATTCCATCCCAAAAATAAGTAGCCAGAATATTTTGTGATAAAGACTCTGATGATGTGAAATGTTCAAGCTCTCTACATCTTGCTTCATTTTTTTTAAGGACCTGCACATAGAATGCTAAAAGAAGTCAAAGAAAGGATGATTTCTCTCTCCTCTTCTTTGGCCTAGTGACTTCCTCCCTTTTGTTCTGGTAACTACAGGAATATGAGAAACAACAGACTCCCTGACATGGAACGGAGATCTTCATGGAGTAAATAGAAGCCACCTTGCAATACTGATCCATTGAAATGTTATGGTAAATGTGGACCTTGACCAAAACAGCCAAGAGCCCATTGCTTGGGTACCTCACCCAGGTCACTAAAAGAAACATAGGTTTAAGCTCTTGTTTTGAATAAGATTGATAGAGGCTTGGACCTCTGTCTCCACTGACTATGTAAAGCTATTTTTATTTTTGACCACAACCTCCACTGCGACCTGCAGAGATTCCCTTCTAATATATTAAATAGTCACTCAAGCTTAAACCAGCTCAGATCCTCATCCAGGCTTCTCAACACTATGAAGGAAAAGGGGGCTGAAGGAGTTGGTAGATCAGAGGTTTCCTCTCATCCTTCCTCTCCCAACTAGCTGCTTCAATGATCAACACAGTTCTCAGGGTACTTAAGGACTGGGTCCTTCCAGGCAAGATCTACTTGATCCGCAGTGCTCAAAGTCCAGCAGAACTTATCTTTTCCCTGTATCTCCCCATTTGCACTTCTGGACATGACACACATGCACACACACCCCTTCTAGAAAATCTGAAGGACACACAACAAAAACCCGACCCAGGAATCACAGGATGTGCTCTGAACAGGAACCCAGGCAGGTGGGACACCTGTCATACACTGCAGCCACAATTAATAGCAAAGGCAAAAAGCACTAGCAAGGGTCTTTGTCAAATGGAAACATAACTAAAACAAACGAAGTGTGTGTCAGGTTCAGTGCAAGAGAGGTTCCTAGAAGCTAACTCATAACAGCTAGAACAGAAATTCAAGCTCTTCTTTGACAAAAAATTGTCCCTAATTCTAAGTAAAAGTGTTTAGACTTCACAGAACTCGGCAAAATTGCTTCTGAGTGTCAGCAGTGAACACTATATATTCTTCTAAGCCTTCACAGTACAACTGTCAGCTGTCTGTTTTCTTTCTGCTATGTGTAGAGTTTATACAGACACTCCCAGAGGAGCCTTTAATTGTATGTCATGACAAGTCTCCCAACCTCTTTGCAGCTCTTCCACTTAACACATAGTGTAAACTCACCCAATCTCCCTTCACTTTCTCCTTCCTGGATTTGTCTCTTGGAGCTCTGTGGAGGCCTGTGTTGAAGCTTCATTATGATGGAGTGGACCCAGTGGAGAACTCTATAAAAAGCATCCGACCCATTTATCAGGACAGATCTCTTTAACAAGTCTATATAAACCTCACATGTTGAAGAGCCCTAACCTGTGACTCAGAGACAAAACTAAAACCTGAAGTAACTAAGAAAGAGGGAGGGTTTTTTGATCACTTAGTCCTACAGTTTTTTGATAGTTTGTGCAAGAAAGTCAGTAGATTTTAGTAACGACAGCAGCACTGAGCGGTCCCAGCAGAGAGACAACACCATTACAGAGAGAGCTATGCAAACACAGAGACCGTCCCTGCCCCAGAGTTCTTAAAATATAAATAGTAAAGACAGTGGGAGGGAAAATAGAAACACAGAGAGGTGAAACGCGTTGCTCAAGATGACACGACAGCTCGGTAGTCACTACAGAGTATTGCCTCTCAAGGTAAGCATTTTTATAAGAGGCTTGGCTTTGCATTTAAAAAAATGAAGTCACAGCAATTCTCATTGCAAAGATATTGTTAAGTCTTGTTACACTTGTAAAGGGATTCTGAAGAACATCATGTCCCAGCATGCCATATTATTCCCTTTCTGTGATTCTCAGAGCAAATTTTGTCAATTTTCAAGTCTAAAGAGACATTTCCTTTTTAGTGCTTCTGCCTCCAACAAGTATCCAAAAATTAAGGTGAGGTAGTGAAACACTTAGATTTAAAGCAGTGTATGGTTGCATCAGATTCCTCCCCCACCCATTACAGCCATGGTTTAACTGCACATTTAAGCACATGTTTAACTTTAACCACACAAGTAGTACTATACACATCAATGAAACTACCTGCACTTAAAATTAAGCACTTGTTTAAGGGCAAGATGTAGAGAGACACATAGTGGGATTTTAAAAACCCCATGAGCATTCAGTGGAAGTTAGGTGCTTAATGCGCTTAAGAGACATTTGAAAATCCCACTGAGATGGTGTATCTGCAGCTGAATGCCTCTGGAAATCTGGCAGCGAGGCTCAGAATGATACAGTGATTGATTGCAGTGAGAATTACACCTCTAATGAAGTCCTGATTACACAGAGAATTTGCAACAGATATGGCTAAAATCGGTGCAAGGATTGGCTCCTTTTTCTAGCACCTCTTGGAGCTCGATCCAAAATAGCACTGGGGTGATGTGTAGTTCTGTGAGCTACATGAGCAGTGGCTCTCAGAGAGCTCCCAGGACCAGTCAGCCAGCTTGTGGTACCTTTATGTTCACTAATTTCCAGACTTCAGCTATATGGGGCATGTGTCACCCTGTACAGGAAAGACCCCAGTCCTCTCTTCCCCGTCCTATCTCACCAAATCCTCCAGCTGAGGCATCTCCATGCTCTCCCTTGCTGGTTCACCCTGGACTGATCCCTCAAAGAGGACTCAACGGATCCAGGCAGAAGCACTGCTTGTGCCTAGGGCACTCTCCAGCTCTGACACAATCAACACTCACCCAGCAATACATCCAAATGCCTGAGGACACTCAGAAGCTGAACAAACACTTCTAATGAAGTGATACAATTTTTCTAAGCTAATGAGAAGAAGAGGGTGACCTGAGCCCACAGGTATGAACTCTAATGGACAACAAGCCAAGGAGATAAGCCCCTGCGTTCCACACAAGCTAACAGAGGTCACGCTGGCCAGAGTTTGAATCTCTCTGGCAAGCAGCTCGCTGCAGCTCTACACCTGGCTGGGTTTAATTTGTTATTTATGTCAGCTTTGCATATTTGTAAAGTTCAAGGGTTTATTGCCCTGGCCTGACCTTGCCAAGTCAGAGCTCACATGTGGTTCTCTAGTAGCAATTTCTTTCTAATAAACTTTACTTGAAAGAACATGTGTGATAGATTTTGTTGATGATTAAAAAGAATGGGGCTATGTTCATTGTTAGCCAAGCTGGTTTTGAAGTTTTGTTGGAAGTCACCTCTGTTCTCATTTAAAAAAAATGTCCCCTTCCCCCTCACCCCTTTATTTTACTGCACACCCTAATTATGTTTCATGTTGAAGCATGTAGCATTGTTTGTGTGTATACAGTAAAGACGCTCCCCCCATGTGCTTATTAAGATCATTAAATTAAATAGCATTGTTCAGAGTTGTTCTTTAATCAGAGTGTGTGGAAGCACCCAAAACCTGGGCACACACAAGAGCATGAAAATGCAAGTCTCTGATGTGCAAAAATGCAAAAGGTAACCAATGCCTGACAGATTCTTTACCAGCCCCGAAAACTGTTTCTCCTAATTTGCTTTGTTTTAGCCTATTAAGAAAGGAAACAACTATTTTCTGTCCCTAAAGGCTGTGTAACATGTAGCAGGGTACAATCATAGCTCCATGGGAAACAACACCAAATTCCCTTCACGTTCAGAGGGCTGATCCCCTTATGCTCAAAAACAAATAAGCCAGTAGTTCCCTGAGAAGTAGGACTTCTAAAACCTGATATTTGACCTTTCTGCAGTGTAAATTCTCATGTGGCTAAAAGCATGGTTGTGCCTCTGTTGTTTTACCCTCCTACTTCATAGCGAGCAATTCCAGCTAGCCGGGTGCCGTGCAAGCTCAAGTAGTAGATGCATTTTGGGGACTATATGAACTGAGGACTTTGCCCGTGGGCCTATGTTTAATCCAATGCTGCCCATCCTGCCAAGTCTGGTTGACATTGTCCATCAAGTTTAAGAGTTATTAGAGGTAGATAGACAGACAGACAACATGACTGCATAAATTCATTTTCTTATAAGACCCAGCTAAAAACACTATAAGGTTTGCTAGCATACCCTGGAGTCCTCGCTTCCCCTACAACTCTTTATTCTCCCGCCGCTTGTTACATTTTCTGCTCAGGCCCTAATTCTGGACAGATAACATTGGAGGAAGTTTTCATCTGATGTATGACAGCAAGTCAGCCTGTGCTTTTGTGACTACTTGAAGAGCATGTTTGTGCAAGTACTTTCCTGAATCAACAGCTTTGATTGTAAATCATTTGAGGCAGGATTGCCATTTATTAAACGTGTGTACAATGACCTGCCTGAGATCCCTAACACTACTGTAAAATGACTAAATAAGTAAATAATAGTGACATTCATGCTCTGACAGCAGCTGTGAGACTTTCCATTAAATGAAGAGCTCAAGAGGCAATTGCGTCTAATAGTCAAAGCAAGGACTAGAAAACTGAATTTCTGGTTGTCACTTACGGAGCAGGGTCAGGATGTACTGTAGGTTACTTTTGCCTGAAGTATCAGTTCATAGCTGCCTCTGTGAACAGGACACTGGCCTAAGGAATTGTCAGCCTGACATAAGTCCTTACTTTACTAAATGGCAAAAGACACTGGTTTGAATTACGTTTATTGTGGGTTGGCCTATAAAAGCTGCAGGGCAATCGGCAATGATCAGCAGCGTCCCAACTGATAGTAAAAGTTCAGCCTTCAGTCCTGTCTGAGTTTTGCTTTTCCCAGAGCCACTAAAGCAAATCTTAAATTTTCTTTCTTATCTTCCTTTGGATTGGGTAACTTTTCAGAAGAGCCAGGCAATTTTAGCAAACCATAACAGATGTGTATGCAGGTTTGTATGTGTGTGTGTGTATGTATATATACACACAGTATTCCAAATACTTCTTTTTTCTCTTTATCTTCTCTATTTCTTTGGCACCTCTGTAAACTCTGTCTCCATATGCAGTCTTCTCATCATATTCGCTGTCCTTAACTTTCCCAACTCTTCCTCCCTTCCAATTCTTCTTCTCACTCTGCGAATTTCACATCATTTTAAGTGTTCCTTCCTGACCATACTAACACCACACATTTTTGTCCAGATGGCACCCCTTTTTTCTTTTACAAATCTTTGTTATAATGTTGTCACTTGAAATGCAAATGTTTGTTTGGCAAGAGCATATTTTTGCAAGGAACAACAAAATTAAGGGGTTCTAAAGCCAACTAAAGACCTCCATGTTCAGTGGGTGAGCAAAAAGGTACAGCCAAGAGTAAAGCAAAATTGGGGTTTCCAAAGCAATCTGGAAAAGTTTCAGCAAAGTCCTCACCCATTCTGATTACAGCTTAATTAGACACCCTCATGTTTGAAGGGTTTGGTGGAAAATAAAATAAATGTGCCTATTGTTCTTAGAATAAGTATTATAATAATAATCATTCTTTAAGCATCAGTAGTGCCTTTCATCTAAGAGCCATAAAGCACAGTGCAAACATTCATGAACTAAGCTTCTTGGTGCTCCTATAAACAAGGTAGATATTTTAGACCCATTTTTTAACATAAGCGTGAGGCCCAGGGAAGATAATAGCAATTTTTTTTTCACATTTGCAGTTAGTTACTTAATTTTATGTATATTTAGGCCCACCAATGAGTCTTACTTGGTTTTCAGAAGTGATAAGCATCCCTGGTTTCAATGGCTCTTATCACGTAACATCTCTAAAAACTTAAGCCCTGCTTTAGTAGCTTTAAAAGTATGTGCTTCAATCCCTTTCTCAAGGTCTCTACCAGAATCAGACCAGAAGTCTGTGCAAGAACTGGAGGAATTTAAGGGTCCTGGTTCCTAGTCCCTTCATCTACGCAGTAGCCTACCATGATTTTCATAGTACAGCTAATGTCCTGTGAAGACCTAAGCATACATAGTCTTCACTTCCAGCACGAGCAATATTCTATTGGGTATGATACTGAAGACAGTGAATACAGTTGATTCAGTGTGCAGAGCTTTTTACAGGATTGGGCCTCACATATTTCCTTTCTAGTCTTTAAAAACCCTCAGATGGTTTCACATACCCACACAAGAGTTTAAAACATGAAATGGAGCTAAATCCTCACAAAACCTTGTTTTATCAACCTTTGCTAACTCTTCGGTGATTGGCTAAGAAATTTGTAAGCGGCATTTCCCAGGCATTGGCTTAACAAGAAGCTTTCAGCCTTGCTCTCAGCCAATCCAAGTGCTAAACAGAACACTGCCCAATTTATTTTTTAACAAGGTTCTCTACTATTGAAACCAGTATGAAGTGCAATTATGGGCTTAACATTCAACTGTTAAATTATCCTCCCAACATCTTTCCAGGCCACTCTCATAGCTCTTCAGAAGAATATTTTATTGGAAAGGGTAAATGTATAAAAATCTACTGTTAAAACACTTAACAAATCTCCCCTGTCAGGCCAGTAAACTGTAGTCCATCCACTCTGATCTGAGATTGCTGTTTCTCTGCTCCCCCTTCCCCACCCCCCTTTTCTTTGTTTAAAATATGCTGACCACACAGTGACCTCTTGTAACCCATTGGTCGAAAATTACAACCAGCCACACAAACAAGCAGCTCGAGGTCAGAAAGAGCAGGGTCTGCTAAAAGTTAGTAATCATACATTAATTCCCTGACATAATTAATCAAAATGAACCACCGTTATCTAGAGCGGAACCTTTAACCTATTACAAAGGGGTCAATTTGCAAACCACTTGAGCATGGGAGTTTGGTACAAATAGCATACTCCCTTCATCTGAGATGCCCTAAGTAGGCAAAAATGCCTTTGAAGTCCCAAATCTACCAGATTTAGATATAATTTCATCAATCAAGTTAAAAGGCTGCCTTCCCTCCAAAAAGGATTTCATGTAGATCTGTCATCTAGCTCTGTTCAGTGGGTGACTGAAAATCCATTTGTTAGGCTCTTTTTGTCAGGATGGAGTAGGCTGCAGTTGGCTCTACATGTCAAAATAGCTGAAAGTTTATCAAATTGAAGGCTAAGAGGCATGATTTGTGTTAGAACCTGCGCTGGTCTGGTGAAGGAAGCAGTAAATCTCAGCTTTGTTACGCCAATCAGCTCCAACTCTGGAACTTAATTGTGTTTTCATTTGATATGACTATAACTATATCTATATAGTACATGGAGCTATGAAGAGACAGGACTTCACACATCTGTACAGCTCCCAGGACCATGCTGTGTTATGATCCTTTATCCTGTCACCCAAGCAAAGTCCCTGTGAATTAGTATTATCTCCATCTTAAAAGTAAGGAACTGAAGCCCAGAGAAACATAGCTCTGATCTTTCAAGGGATTTTAGTGCTCAGTTCCTTTTCAGATCTTAAATTCCCACTGAAATCAGCATGAATCAGGCATCTCGACAGGAATCAGAGCCTAAATACTTTTAAGATTTGGGTTTAAACAGCGTGTCCAAGGTCACACAGGAGGAACTTGCAGCAGAGAGGGGAGCAGAATCCAGGTCTCTGAAGTCCACTGAATCAATCTTCCTCCATCAGATTTAAGATCCCTACAGTCCATGGAGTCTCCCTTGAGTGTTATCTAATCCTCTTTCATATGTACCAATACAAACACTCCTCCATATGTATATTTAATGTATTTATTTATTGCATGCAAGAATGGATGAGCTGTAGAGTTTTAGAAGAATATCATCTTATCCAGTGATATCGTATATCACACAGGTGAATCTCAAGGGGTTTATGATGTTACCAAGACCCCAAAATAGAATTAATTTTAAGCCATTCACTGAATCTCATTTACTGTGTCATATAATATATGACCACAACAAAGGTGTCAAAAATATTTTAAATGACTTTATATTATTATTAATGCAACAACTGCATTTGGAAAGTATCACACCTACTTAAAAAGTTTCTGGGAAATGTAAAACAAAGTCATTGTTAAGGTCAGGGTTTTAGCAGAGGTCACTTGAGCTACAATTCCCACTATGCACATGGAGTTGACATGTCTGGCTTTTAAAACAAAATCACAATTCATCATCTGAATGTCAGATCTGTGGCTTATGAGTTCCTGGTGTCTGAATGATTATGACACTTATAAAGTATATTTTATTATTACAGCCCACTCATTGCCACTCTCCATATGTGAAGTGATGGATATTTTAAATGTAATTCTACTTATTTATATTTATATCTTACTAGTGACAGGTAAAAAGCATCAACAAATCACTGCAATTTTTAACTAGTCAGAGACAAGATTTATTTTTAGTATAGTTAGTATGCACACTGTGGTTATTAGGAAGAATGATTCCCACCCAGAGAATCATTGTTTAGTCATGTTTAATTAAAATAAACAACAAAAAAAAAAAGAACAACGTCAAAACATTCAGAAATGTCACACAAAGGTAAAAGGGACGATGGCTGACATTCATATCACAATAAGTCTTTGTGTAGAAATAAGGGGCCAGACTGTGCTCACCTCTCTGCCTGGCCTGCTAGAAAGGCTGCTCTGATGCAGTGGCCTACTAGCCAAGAGCCAGGACCTGCACATTAACTGCAGCATCTTCCAGTGCTGGAGGTGGCCACTGGAAATTAAGAGGCCAAAGCTGCCTTTAACAAGAGGAGATGAGACTTGCCTGTAACATACTACTTCTTCAGAATGCTGCCTTTTGATATGAATTAATTAAGTACATGATTAATTTATTAGTACTTTAATTGTTCAAAAAGTTAAGGCAATGAGGGACTTATTTAATGGATAGAGTCCTAGATGGGAATGCAGCAGTTCTGGCTCAGGTTCCTCCTCAGCCACTTCACTTTCTGTAGAACTGAGAGTAAACAGTCTTTGCTGTAAAATACTAGTAAGGACAAAAAGGCATTTACGAATAGAGGTGAACAGGGCGACATAAGCTCCGGGACAGAACAGAGGTTTGGCAGAGCATCTCACCTGTGTGCTTTCACTATAACGATATCGTCATCAAGACGAGTTAGCTTTGTACAGTCTGTAAGATACTTTTGTCACTGCTACAGAGACCTTCAAGAAGCACAATGCTTCTTCTCCAGCCCAACAATCCTTCCAGTCCATAAGGAGAGCTGGCATCAGTTCCTAGGGTGGCTGGACAGCATGCCAGACAAAATGGGGGATGCTGCAGTTCTACACCTTTTCTCCTTCCAGAAGGCCTAAAAAACATGACCTAATACCCAAACAGCAAATAATGTTGGGCCTGCTTCATCATTCTCTTTCAAAGACCCTTTTGCATGTAACTTTTGCAGCTGCTGCTGGCCCCAGCTCTGCGCATACCTCTCAAAAAGAGCAGTGATGGACATGTACTGTAGGGTCAGATCAAAGGCCAAGGTAGGAATGCCCTCTTTCAATTCTTGGGCAACTCTGTGCCATAGGATAGTACAGCTCCAGGGTGCTGAAAAATTGTGGTTATGTAATCACAGGACCCTCCCAGGAAAACTGGTGCTTTGCTCCATGCCCAGTCCCCAAGCGAGTGAGCTGAAAGACTAACATCAGACTGTTCGCAGGGAGATTTTGTAGATTGGCAGAAAATTTTGGCACTTATCTCTCCTTCACTCCACGCACTGTACCAAGTCACCGCATGCTCTAGTACAAACTACTGAAACCCTCACTTAGCATATGTGTAAAATTGATATAACTATAATTAATGACCTCCAGGGTCTCTGGTAAAGCCATTTAGCATTTGTCAGGCACTTTGTGGGCTTTTGGGTCAAAACCAATAAGTGTAAGGTAGCATTATGAAGAGTTTCATCTTCAAGTTATAATAATATATAATAGCAGGATCTTTGAGTTACAAATAAAATCACATTGCAGAGATGTGTAACGTAGAAAGTGTGACTGGACACATCACACATTTAGATAGACTGAAGGGTGTATAACATGTAGATGTATTCTGGACCTGGGCATTTACACAGTGGTAAACCTGTTCTTGCATTGGTAACTTCTGTTGCTGTTAACAGATGGGAAACAAGTGTGAAAACACCAATTGCAGCAACTTACTTACAATGGTAGGTCACTCTAAGGTATGAGTTACCTTGAGCTTATTCAATAATATCACGCGAAGGACAAAAGGGTTGCCGGTAGCTCATTCTGCAAAACCGTCTGCGCTGCAAAGGCTTGTGAGTCACACTCCAGAGCATCTGCAAGGAAAAACACATTACATTTTCCAGGCCACCAAAACTCCTGCTTAAAGTGGGAAACTCGCACATGTTCAATCCATTCCTTCCCCCACACACCCTGTCTCAACTCCCACGGGATGGGGAGTTTATTAGTTAATACTTGAGCTTAAATCTTCATCTGAGGAAGTGATGAGCATCTAAGTCTCTCTTCCCTTCTTGCACTGAGATGAAAGTTTCTTAGCTGGCCTGATCACTCCAACCTCCCCCATCCTGGAAGAGATGAATCCCTGCTGAAGAAATATGAAACCTCTGGCCACCCAGCACATCCCTCAGAAATAAAAGCATCTTCTCTGAGAAAAATGCATGCATGGAATGAAGCACAATGCAAGGCAAGCTCTGCTTGCACAGAGCTGTAGGAAATGAAAGGTAAAAGCCAAAAAAGCCAAACGGAGTGGTGTTAAGATAACAACAGGACATTGTTTTGATCCCAGGAGATCCTGTGGTTTTTCTTTTTAATAGTGTCACTTAGAGTAACTTATAAGGGAGGCAGGGAAGGTGACACAATTTTATAACTCTGCAGGGGCTTCACACCATGGGACAAGATTCCTATTGTACTGAGGAGTATTGGAAAGAAAAGGGGGAAAGGAAAAAAAAGAGAGAGCTTGCAAAGCAGATCTAAAATTACACCTATTCTCAAGGAAGATACAAATCTAGGCCAGAAGGATTGCTCATTACAATGAACTCCTAGGAACTTTTCTAGCAAATGCTTCACAGGTATTTATCAATCTAGCTGAGTGCAGGTGAGTAGGAGAAGAGAAAAAAAATCAGCCTGCTTTCTCCCCACAAAACTCTCAGCCTAGTTTTTTACAATTGATCAGGTTTTGTTTTCCATCTCCCCAGTCCAAAATTTGTTCAAGAAGCCCCTAGTTAATGGGAAGGGTATGGCAGGGATGTCGTAATAAAGACAGGAAATTTCAGACATAACTAATTCTCATGACTTTCCCACCCAAGATCACGCTCAGGCAAATACAAAAACATCCTTTTAGCTAATGGGGACAAAGTAAAAACAGAAACTGGGGCTTGTAGGGTCTGTCTGTGCATTATGCTCTGGACTGGATGAGTCCTCTGAGGTGCAGCCCCTGCACACTTCTCCTCCCAGGTCAGATCCCTGCGTTTCACGTTCTTTACTATGATCAGTCTGTGCTTGATGTATTGGCCAACTACCTTTATCCAGCTGCACCCCACATGGAGGCAGGACGCTTCTTGTGAGTCCTGCCAGGGTTTCTCTCTTTCAGAAATACAAAATGATGCACTAAAAAAGCTGGAATAAACCAAAGATGCTGCCGCCCTCTTACAAGAGACAATCATAAACAGTTAAACCCAAAATAACAGAAAGCAGGCAGACCCAGAGGGACAAACAAAATGCAACAAAACTGTGTAGGCATCTGTGATTTTTAAATTATAATGTAAATCCATGACAACAATTACAGTGGGATGGCCCCCGGTCTCCCACTATTATTGTTGTGAAGTAAGGTCTTCAAAGATCTTTATCTGAGCTAATTTCAGCTATTCGGTACAGTACTTCTTTTATTCCCCTCCTACTCTGCATCACACAATGCTCTTTTTGGTGTTTCCGTTCACACAGCGGGCACTGATCCCTGCCAGGAGAGGTGTCAAAACTTCTAATAAAATGACTGCTCACGCAGAAAGTCTCACAGCTGAAATTTTGGAGTCGTACAAACTCCCACACAAAGCAGGGCTGTCAGATCAGATTGCAAGGTGTCAGTTTACCCAATTCAAACCTGAGGTTCTATTAAAAAAATGCACAACAACTCCCCCCTACACACACACACACAAATGGAAAATGTCAATCAAAAGTAATTAATAGTTTTCCTTCCTCTTTCGCACTCTAAAGAATGCCAAGAGACAATAATCTCTGAACTAGAACGACTGATGAATAACATTCGTTTGAAAATCAGATGCATGGTAAAATATTCACAGGCATCATCAGTGCTACCTGAAGACTATGCTCCAGACGCATGACTATCCCAAATTCCTTGTCAGTGTCTGTGCTGAAATGTGCTGCTCAATGGGAAGTTTCAGAGGTGACAGAAGGTGTCAGTACAGATGGAGAGGACAGATGTGGGGTTAAGCCAGATGTGAGGGAAAGAGCTTGGGGCCAGATTTGAGCCTTCAGCACCCACCATTTACGTCAAGCAACTGTGAATGATCTCATTTCCCAAGTCATCTAGGGCAAAATATGGCTTTGTGTAGAGAAGCCAGAACTTATGGGAACTTATAAAAAAATAAAGAATCCTATTGAACTTCACTGAGACCTGCATAGATTCAAACCAATCTCCTCCTCCAAGCTGAAAGCTGGAGTTCTTCATTCACCCAGCAATATCTGTACAAAAGGGCACTGGTACAGTTTTCTGACTCTTCAAATAGACATCCGACAGTGCACCAAGTGCTGGAGTGCTACTTTATACTTTCTTTTCAATAATTAGATGTGGATTTACTCACCGACGATATAGAAGGACCAACAAGGACTTAGCCCCATACCCTTTCTTGCCCATTAGCCCACCAACATCTATGCCATGTTTGTGCCTAGCCACATCATGGATCTCAGCTGTGTATCTTGCCTCGCTCTCGCCAACACAGCCATGGATGTGCTGGATCCGCTCCATATAGACAGAAGTACGTTAGTAGACAAGCAAATACGAAAGTAGAAAAGAAAAATCCTCCCGTTTCCTTCATATTCCTTGCTCTGGGGAGGAATACCCCTGCTTTGGCAGAGCTTTCTTCCACCTAACCAGGGATTTTGAGGAGACACACATACCTGGCTGGCAAAGTTAGTTCCCTCCACCTGCACATGACCCTCGCATGGGAGTTGTCCCTAACTCCCTTCAGCCAAACCGGTCTGGCTTAGCAAAGAGTGGCTGTTAAAACCATTGTGCAGTTTTTTGTTGCTGGTTCCCATTCAGTTCCCTATGTAAAATCATGATCCTGCAAAGATTTATGTTTAAGCGTTACTTATCAAAGTAATCTCCTTAAAGTCAATTGAACAGCAAAGAGGGCCTTCTCAATATACATGCTGAAGTCCTGGCATGGTTATACGCAGTAAATGACTTCACTTCATCCCCTTTCACCATCTAAGACCTGCATTGTTTTTATGGACAGATGCCATATATACGTTGTGGGGTTTGCCAATCTTTCCCCACACACACACATTTTTGAACATATTGTCTACAATACTCTTCATACATCTTTAATCCACTTTGAATGGCAAGAAGTAGTATATGATACAGGTAGCAACTCCCAGCCTACTTGCAGGCAATGTAATGGAAAGGGGACCACTACTCTGGATATCTTTAAAGCACTAGGCCTGTAAGTTGTTGCTGCTGTTGTAACCCCATAAAGCTCTTTTCCTTTGTTCTCTTCTTGAAGCTGGTTCCTAGTACCCTTCAGACATTTTATTGATCTTTCTCCCCCTCTAGCTCATACATGCTAATTGTACCTCTGTAGCAAAACAATCTTATTATCATGTTAATTAGTGGGAGGGTTGTTGAGGGTTTCCAGTTCATTACCTGCTAATTTCAAGATAAATGAATCCACAGGTTACTAAGTAAATAAGGTCACCTATCAAGTACTTGTAAACGTGTTTGTAAACAAGGAGGGGAGATGGGGAGGGAGAGAAAGGGAAGGATGTTTGGCTTGGATGGTGGGAAGTAGCTTTGGATACGGATTTGGCATCCCATGCTGGGGTGACTCCATTTCCCTTGAACTCATTTGTAATGGAAAGCGAATGTTTGCTGTCCACCTGGTTCCCCAGTGGGACGTTTCCTCCCTGCAACTACTTTGTGTGCTCAAAGGGCTCTTTGTGAGCAGATTACTCATTCGGAGGTTTGGTTGATTGTTGCTGCCTTTTGTGATGAGAGCCAGGAGTGAGGACACGCACTAGGCAATACAGCACCAAAGGGGGAACAAAAAAGCATGGTAGTGTGAGTCACAGTAACCTCCCCCTCCACATGGCTCAGGGTTATTCATATTGCCTTTATACACAGGGCAACAGGACAAAGGAATTCAATGAGAGGAGAAATAAATGGTCAGATCCTCTGCTGGGGTAAAATGACATATTGCTTTGAAATCTGTGCCTTTACACCATGCCCCAAATCTCTAGGAAAATTACTCTGAGCGGGGCAAGTCAATAAAAGGACCATGTAGAAAAGCATATCTGAACCATGGGAATTGCAGAAGTAAGTTATCAGGGGTCAAAATAGAAAACGATACTGAGCAGGCTCCCTTGGGCTCTGTCCTCGAACCGGTTCTGTTCAATGTGTTTGTTAAAGCCAGTGAAATAAATATGCGTATTAAATGTGTGTGGGCAGCCAGCTCACTGAAAGGAAGGAGGGCAATTCGAATAGATCTTGATAAACTGGAAAAATGGTCTGGGAAAAAACAGGGTACCAGTCCCTACGGGCAATTTCAGAGACCAAGTCGGAGTAGGAATAAGGTACATGAATATAGGGTGAGCCTAGTAAGCTGGTGACACTTCATTAAAGGACGTGAAGAGATGAGCAGATCTCAAGTTAAAGAGGAGGGAATACTGTCATGATGTTGTAGAAAAAGCAAACAAGATATTAGCATGTATAAGCAGGAACACTGCCTGCCAGACTCCTGCATGACCTCCAGCCCATGCAGCGGCTAGCTGGGGCCAGGTTTAGAGGGAGAGCAGAAAGATCAGAGCTCCAGGGAATTTGGCCTGTGAAAAAAGAGACTGAATGAACACAATTGTTTTAACTGAGGATCTTTAGAAAAGTAAAAGACGAAAGAAAGGAATCATCCACCCTCCAGAGCCATACTGGCTAGGCCAGAAAGTAAAGACTTTACAGCAAGAAGGATTCAGGTTAGGGATAAAAATCAGGTACCCATATATAAATATTTAGCGTCAACTGAGGGACCCAAGGATACCCAAGGCAGGCGGGCAGATATGATAAGGGACCTGTGGGAGATTTGAACCCTTGTGATGAGGCTGTAGGCTTGGCAAGAGATTTAAAATGACAGTAGAGACCTGTCTTTAGGCACCTGAAACATTCCCTAGGTAAAACTTCTTAAAGTTATGGGCAGTGAAACACTGGTACAGTTTTCCTGGACATGCTATAAAGCCTTTCTATTTGGAAGAAGACAGTACAGTGTGCCTACCTTGGAGCACTGGGATCCAGCAGATTCCCACCTAAAACCACCCTGGGTTTTTCTCATTTTGTACCTGGGTGAGAATTCACCTTCTAACCCCTTTTTCTGGCTGTGGTGCTCATGGATTCAGATTTGTGTTTAACCCATGTCTGAGTCTGTTTCAGAGGCTTGGAATGGTTCAAAGTTGAACACAAAATCTCCAAGGGTGGTCCAGTGGGTTAGACCTGAGGAGACACAAGAGCTGGGAAAATTGCAGAGAGTAATTCATCTGCCCCATCCCACCTTTTTCTCTGAGGGAGATGTCTGGAAACACTCCTCCATTCTGCCAGACTTGATTCAAAATCTGTTTAAAAGATACACTT